>NC_136904.1:63505155-63564307 GCF_949606895.1 Notothenia rossii
TTAAGAGAGGGATCACGTTTTGTTCAGCTGGATAATCTCCACGTCAACCCTACTTTTATAATTTTTGAATCATAAACCTAGTCACCAAAAGCAAAATGCTAACATTATGCTATAAACGAACTACAAGCTAGTACAGCAGCAGGGACGACTTCAACGTCACGCCAACTTAAGATCGTTTCAACTGACTTGCACTGAAACTGCACTTTGAACACTTTAAATATATTATTAATAGGGATGCACCGAATATTCGGCCGCCGAAAATGATCGGCCGAAAATGGTTAAAAAGGCCCTTTAGGCTTTCGGCCGAAAGGGTTTTAGCACCGAAAAAATATCACCGACTGTCAGGGAACAGGGTTACGTTGGTAAGCTAACGTGTTGTTGTAATGACGTAATCACAACGCGGCGACAAGCACGGCGCGCGACCATGCTCGCGGCTGGCTCACAGCCAACATGTCTGGCGCTTGGAGATATTTAAAAATATCAGAGAAAGAGGCGCGGATTGCGATTTGTAAAACGTGTTCAGCTGACATTTCTCGAGGGGGTGTAACTGCAAATACTTTCACCACTTCGGGATTACTCCACTCACTGGCGGCACATATCGGACCCGGGCCGGGGGGCGGGGCCATATGACCGGGCCCTTTAAACCCAATAAAGCTTGACAAAAATATCGGGAGTCCGGGGTGGTAATCTGACGCTCGTGCGTAAAAAGTCGCTCAGTCAGTAAGATTACAATTTAAAACAATGTTTGAAAGAAAAGTAACTAAAGAAAAGGTGTAATATTTAAGATTTCGTTTCTACAAAGGGTATAGAAACGAAATATATATCAGAGATAATAATGATATAACATGACATAAAGTCCAACAAACCACAAGGACAACGAAAACATAGCCTAATAAAATGACTACATTTCTGACACACCATTCACCATGGACAGCCAGCCGCCACCATGAGGGCACAGCAGTGTAAAATTGGCACGGCGGCCCATACATTCACGTACAAGTAGGCTACTGTACAAATTAAATTTGAAGTGTACTCACCACTACTTGAAGGGCACTCGGCGAGCCTTGCGCTCCGCGAACTCGTCCACAATCCGTTGTATGTCCAATTTCTTGGCTCGGTCACTTTCGATGGACAGCAAGGCCAGTCCACTCAGTCTCTCCTGTCCCATCGTGCTCCTCAAATAGTTTTTGATGAGTTTTAATTTGGAGAAAGAGCGCTCGGCGGTTGCCACGGTGACAGGAAGAGTCAGAAATAAGATGAAGGCTGTGCAAACCTCACTGAATGTAGATGTTACTGCTGGGTTGTAAACAATGAGCATTTTTACCAGATCCGCGACAGATTTTAGTTTTTGTATTTGGTCCCTGAAACAGGTTCTGAAAGAAAGCAGCTGCAGGGAAGCTGGCGGCGATGTCCCGACCGTAGTGCTCTCTAAGCCGCTGGGCAGCTTGGTGTAAATCCTCATCCTTTGCTTGTAGTAGTGTGTTGGGGTGAATTGCCTCAAACATGTTCACAGTTGCATTTAAGATGGTGAATCTTTGGGACAGTTGCTGTATGATTATATCGAGACATGCATTGAAAACGGTCACCCGAAAGTTGCTCTCTGCGTCAGTGAGGCGGCTGTCTTCAGAAAGTTCATCAAAGTGTCTCTTAACTTTCCTGGCCCTGGTTGTTTCAAAATGTGTTTGACTTCCCCATTTAGTAGCCAGGGCAAGAGTGGCGGACTTCGCCTCATCAAATTGTCCCCTATACTCCACCAAAACACTGATGGCATTTTGCAGTAGAGTAGATGCTTTGAGAATATCCGCGTCTTCTGCTTGCAGTAAATGTGAAGCACAATTTATGCTTTCCAAAATCTTGGTCTGCATGTTGACTAAAAATAGAAAGCTAAATTTGCTTATGGCATTCTTGAGTGCACTTGCTTCATTGCGCTCATCCTTTTTGTCACTGGTAAGGGATATTTTGACGAGGGCTTTTATAATGTCTCCATATCTGTGCCTTAACCCAACAAGTGCATCATGGCGAGATGACCAGCGAGTGGGACATGCGTTTTAATGTGATAGTTCTGCTCTCTGGCGTCATTAACTCACTGAGCAATGCCCATCGTTTGATACTGTGACCAAAAAAGTTGTAGAGCGTCTCTACAGTCTCATAGAACTGCTTCACTCCAGGGACATTTTTAACAGAGTCGTTGAGTGCTAGGTTGAGATTATGAGCAGCGCAATGAACATAGTGGGCAAGGGGCTCATTCTCGGCTATTCTTGCTTGCACGCCACTCATATTAGCCGCCCCATCATAGCCCTGTCCGCGACATTTAGACAGATCTAATCCGTTTTTCTCTATAGAACCAAGGATTTTGTTTTCAAGCTCTGAAACTGATGAACCTTCAGTCACTTCAAAACCCAAAAAGACTTCATTGATCTGTATATCTGTTGCAATATCCATGTCGTTCTTAACAACAGTTATGTAGAGGTAAACCTGACTCAACTGGTCTATCTTTGACACATCTTGCGTTGTGTCCATGATGACGGATTAAAATGGGGCTTCGTTTATTTCATCAATGATGTCAGCTTTTACACGTTGAGATAATATGTAAATAATCTCATCTTGAATCTGGTGACTGAGGTATTTCACTGACCCTTCTGGTCGGTTGATTAGCTCTTTCAAAACAGGGTTGTAGCGAGCCAATAATTCTATTATTGACAAAAAGTTGCCAGCTTTTCCCTGACCTAGAACCTCTCGATGGCCCCTGTATGCCAAGTTGCTTGAAGCTAGAGTGAGAGTTACATTAACAATGCGCTCCACGACCTGTCTCCAAAATTAGGCGGCATTACGCACATTCCTCTCCATGTCAGCGTCTATTGTGCCGTTGGTTTTCCACTGCTCATATACTACGCATGCACCAAGGTGTATTTGAGTGGATTCATGCCTCTCAATTTTAGTAGAAAGATGTTTCCAGTCTTTTATTCCGTTTACCCATGCATTGTTGTAGAACGGTGCCTTTCGGTTGGCAAAAAGCCAAGGCTCACAGTAGCAGCAGTCCAATTTTGGGGAATAGCACATCCAGCTACCTGGACATTTCATCCCAACTTTAGTGGTGGAGGTGTAATAGCTTTCTGAAAAGCAACGGTTATCCTTGTCTTTGGGAAATGGACCTTTGGGTTTGCATGGGCCCATTTTAAGGATATATCTTTTGATATTGGCGTCCTCAATGTTTTCAAAATAGTTTGCCCGATCAGTCGGAAAACGCTCCTGAGGATAATTGCAGGACACATCATGATCCGTGGTCTGAGTTTCACCCGTAGGAGTAGCGTGAGGAGGAGACCTGTTGCTGCTTTCATTCCCAGTGTCCGGTACTTCTTCACCTTGCGGCGCAGCAGGTAAGGAGCCGGAGGGGTAGGGGTGCGGCTGGTCAAGCGTCAGGCCTGGCTCTCCTCTAGACGAGCAGCTAGCAGCTGCTGAGTCGTCCCTATTATTATTATTATTATTATTATTATTATTATTATTATTATTATTATTATTATTATTATTATTATTATTATTATCATCATCACTACAGCCGAGAGACAGAAAAGGAAATAAGATAGGCGGCCGAGCTACACGAAGTAACAACAACCATGATATCAACATTTACCACAAAATCACAATTTCTTGCTGACAGAGGTGTATGTCCGTGATTGTAGCCTACCTGTAAATCTGGCTAACCCTCACTAACGTTGTTGGCGGGCTGGGGCTCGGGGATGAAACACGGCTGGCAGTGGCAACAACTTCAGGTTCATCTCCCGCAGGAGGAGGAGTAGGGCGAAAAAAATATCCATCTAGCTTGGACAATTTGGCTTTTCCTTGGTCCTTTTTATCTTTTTCTTTGCGTTTTGTAGCTCCACTTTTGTGTTTATAACTGCTCATGCTTAGGCAGTGCTCTGTTGAATGACAAGTGATTGATGATGACGTTGACGTTCATTTACGTATGATGTTGATGGACGGCTGTTGATGACGATTTTACCCAAAATACATTTGGAGACAATAGAAGGGATTCACTTGCAATTTTTCATGTTTTAATGTTAAATGTGAGTGTGAAAATAGCAGCACAAGTTCAACTCATATTATAGGCTACAATGCTTTATACCTAATATGACCACGAACGTCAGTGCACTCAGTGGCGCGAGGCAGCAGGGCCCGCCGGCGAATATCTCGGGGGCGGAGGCTGCTGCCTCGGCGACGGGCCCCCATTGGGTCCCAACCGTTCCGGGCCCGGGGAGCCCTGCCCCTACAGCCCCCCCTGAAGCTCCGCCCCTGACTCCACTACTTGAAATAAAAACACCCGGACAAATATGCGGAGTAAGATCAAATCACAAGCACTGACAGCGAGAGACTGTTCAGCGCTGCCTCTCATGTGCTTGATGAGAAGAGGAACAGACTTATGGCTGATAAAGCAGAGAAGCTACTGTTCATTAAAAATAACCTCCCACTTTTCCTTAATAAGTAGACAAGGCTGGCTTGTCATAAGCTTATCTAGTTCTACATGTCTACTCTATACCCACTTCCCTGAACAATTTTCATTGTGAGTTATAATTCACCATCTCAGGTTATCATTAGGGGGAAATGACAGCAGCACAGTGTTCAATATATTGTACTTTCGGTATCTAAATGATACAATGTCGTTTACATTGCTCATGAGGACAGACCACCTTATTTGCAGATTCTTGAAATTGTAATTTAATTTGTAATTGATTGTGGATTTTGTATCCAGTTTTCACTTTATGTATCTTTATACAATGTTTACTACTTTGCTTATGAGGACAGACAGCCTTATTTACAGAATCTTGAAATTGAATTGTAATTTCATTTGTAAATAGTTACATTCATGTGGATTTATCCAGTTTGCACATTTGTATGCATGCACTTATAGGTGCATTTGTTGTTGTTGAAGGTCTGGCTGTTACAGTCTTTATTTACACTATTTTGTTGTAGGCCTACTGGCCTAGATGTTTATGCAGTTCTAAAGCACCTTGGCTTTGTTCTGAATGCACTTTGTTGTAGTTATCCTACAGAGAAAAGAAAATGCACTTGACTTGGAATTAATGTACCGTATGCATTCAAAAGTGCTGAATAAATGTTTTATGGACCCATAATAGTGATTATTATTTAAGTTACGTTTTGCCATAATCATGTCTTTTTCCATAATCAGGCAGCTGAACAACATTGGTAAAAAATGTATACATTATATATATTTCTATTAATCATTTTCGGCCTTTCTGCATTCGGTTTTCGGCCAACTGTTTCCTATTTTCGGTATCGGTTTCGGCCAAGAATTTCCCATTCGGTGCACCCCTAATTATTAACATGTTAAACTGTATACCCCGGTTATCTAGGCCCTTTTTGTTTTGTTTAATGTATACCACGTTTATCTAGGCCCTTTTTGTTTTATTTATACATGTCACACTGTGGGACTGCGGGAAACGAGATTTCGAGATGTATAACACGTAGAATTTTTGACAATAAAGCTGACTTTGACTTTCGCGCGCTAGCATATTTTAACAAAGCTTTTCATTTTAGCCACACTGAATTTAACTAGAAGTCATGGCTGTGTCAATTACCAGTCTGATATCATTTTTACAAAGATGACAAGAAGAGTGTAGATAGAGGAGAGAACCACTACAAGTCAGGACACGTAAAACAGTGCAGCCCAGATGAAGGTGTGCTTACCAGTGTTGTCAGGGCTAGCATGAGGGATAAGGTTTATAGTGTCGGTGAGTAGTGATAGCAAGAGTACCGTTAACCTAGAGTTCATTTATTCACATTACCGACATTAATTCCCATCAACAAATCCATTTTATGTGTCACATGAAATCTTTATTACAAATATTACACACCAGAAAAACACAGAAATATCCATGAAATAAACATACAGTAGGCTATAAACAATTAAAGGGAGAATTTGGAAGGCGTTAAATACATACATAAAATACAGTACATAGGCTAAAACGAAACATCTAAAGATATAACCTTGCACTTCGATAAGTCTCGTGAACATTTTCACTATTTTGACATTTTATAGATCAAAATTGAACTAAAGAAATAAATGGTAGATTAATCCATATGGAAAATAGGTGTCAGCTGCTACACTAATTATAATACCGGTAGTTATATTTCTTAATTAATTAAGATAAGATATTACTGTATTGATCCAAATTTGGGAAATGTTTGTGTTGCAGCAGCATAACAAGAAAAACAAAATATAACTTATTATATATTGTTAAATATGTTCTTTATTCTCGCGTCCAGGAGAGAAGCTTTAAAATGAGACTAAATGGAGTCTCTGAAAAGATTAAAATGGGATACTTTAATTAAAAAAGGCGCGGTAGTGTTAGACAGAATATTGTTCCGGCAGAAAACAGCTGTGATCTGGCTCTCCTGAGCAAGAAGAGAAGGGCGAATCCCCCGTTCGGTGCCGTTATATATCCTCTGCTGGCTCCTCCCCGCCAGCCGGCTCGCCTCGCTTCTAATGTCCGTTGTTGCATTTAAACAGAGGATTGGTACATTTCACCTTCAACATATGCTGAACACGCCTTTTCTCCTCATATTCTCTTTCATCACTTTTCATGTAACACGTTCTAAACGCTTTAATCAATACTGAAACATACAGAAAATGCTTCACGGCTGGTCCGGATGTTGTCACATGCTACTCTCGTCTGTAAACAATAGTGTATTCAAATAAACTGTACTTTCATTTAATATTCAGCATGGTAGTATCTCTACATCTATAGTTGTAGTGTTAAATCAGTAGGTTTCGGTTTGCACCACTCCATGTCATTTCGCTACTCAATTCAACTCTTTAGGAAATCGTATATTAGCCACATTCTAAATGCTAACCGTAGATGAAGGATTTTCCGAATAAAAGCTTAACTGCTTGTGCACAAGAATTTCTGGTTTTTCAGTATAAAAGAGCGTTTAAACTGACGGTATGTTTAAGCTACATTATACCATCAAAACATTGATTTTAATTTCTAACAGTCCCTCCTTACACACCTAAAAGGTGTGTATAACACTGAAATCAATGAGTTCTTCATCTGAACTTCGCATAGTACATATCTCATATTACAAACATGCAATCAAAATGGAATGGTTCAATAGGCTTAACTTTACAAAAATACAAAATAAATTATTTGCCTGTGCTCAAACATAAAAGTGTTCCCTTGTGTATAACTTCTAGTGTTTGCATTCAATATCATTCTTCAAAATAGCAGCAATGGATTGGTATCAGAACATTTCTTCCTCCCTCCTTTCACAGAAACCGTTCCCATACCACGCTCAGTGTTAAGGCACTTGTTTTTACAAAGTGAAAAGAAACAAACCATTTCAGAATAGCAATGATTTATACAACATGAAATCTACCATATTAGAATAGTATAAAATAATAAAGTCAAATAAAATGGACTATCTTAGAATTGTGTAAAATTAATTGGAATAATAAAAATATACTATCTTGGAATAGTATGAAGTAAATTGAAATGGATTCACTCCATTTTAATTTTGCTCACTTCTTCACATGATTTCATCATTTAAAGAATCACATCGGCTGGACATTCATTGATCAATCTCATCTCCGAACATCCATATCATTTAAACTAACTCATCATTGTCATCAACATCTGTATACGGGGTGGGTCGTCTTGGTCTGCTAGCATTTGTAACTGTCTCCTCATGAGAAATGTACCCTCCCTCCTTTCAAACCAATTAAGGTATGAAAGTAATATGTTCTCTAGAAGGGGCCGTTGTACGTTCTACTCTGGGGTACGGCATTCTAGACAGTCATTTCTGGGAGAAGATTTTGGTCAGTTACAACAGTTGTAGAATTTCATCACTTAAAAGTTCCTACTCAGTAACTTTGGGTGGTCTGTTCTAATGCAGTGATAAAGTCCCTGAAATGGTGTGAGAACCGGTGGAATATCAATAACTCATTATACTAATTTATTTTCAATTATGGTCTACTTAAATAGCTATGCTAACCCCTTTAACAGTGTGTGGAACCTTGGGTGCCCGAGCATGTGATAATTACTTCCTCCTTTAACAAGGATTTTAAAAACAGAAGTCATTTCATTAATGGTTTGTAGTTTAATTCAGGAATTTACACTTATGGCAGATATGTTTTTCCTTTAAATAACATCTCTAAATGTCAGGTCATCTGGTGAATGGATGACCATTAGGAGCTGGTGGCGCTTGTCTTTTAAAACTCATACTCTGGTGCCGTGCGCTCCCTCTGAAGCTGCAAGTAAGATTTAAAACATCTGCAGGGTGGATCGAGCGACCCCTTCTCCCTGAACAATATTTGTTGTAAAATATGCACCATCACAATGAGTGATCCAAGGCCCCCCATGTATTACTCCCAATTATATTAGTTTTTTTTTTTTTTAAATGTGCAATCTCTCTTTGCCCAGTGTCTTTTTAAAACTCTACATCTTGGACGAAAAACAAATGTTATTTCCATCTTCCCTCCTGAGGTAATAACCATGCTACAATGGAGAAATCAATACTTTAGATTGGAATACTATCTTTGGCTTGGTACTAGCTCTACCTTTAACATTTTCCATACAAATAAAGATTTGTCTGCTTTTATAGAGTGGTTACTAAAACCATCCCTTTAAACTGTAGGTCTATACTGTAACAAGTTAAATCTTCCCCAAATTCACACATGAATAAAAAACTCTTAAAGAATAATTTGTTCATATGATGAAAAGATTGAATAATATGTTCTACCCTGAGTGTGTTTTTAGGGTTATCTAATAGTTTCCTCTTTTTTTCTTTATAAATTCACCAATTGATTAATTCATGGCTAATAAATATTTTTCTTTACGTATTTCTCGTTGGTGAATAAGTGTGTTTATGTGTAAACTCACTCACTCCCGTTTTCCTTCTCTCCCCCTCTGGTTGTCAAGCCACGACCCCCTCACGTTCTGCCGGACCATGCCAACTCCTCCGTCCTTTCCTCTCCTCCGTCCACCTTCTCCTCAGTCCATCTGCTCTTGGATCCTTCCGCTGTAACTCTTTTCAGTGTCCCATCTGCTTTGCATTTCATCTCCTCCTTTACAGTCTCTACTGGTTGCATGGAGGGCGTATTCCGCTCTCATGTCCCACACTCTGCTCTTGTGCCCAAATCTTGTGGCTCAGCTTGGAACTTCATGTCCTGTGGGGGACCGAAGAGAGTGTGCCTTTTTATGTCACCTGTAGTTCTGGATGCCTCAGGTGGAGATGGTTCAGCTCTGCTTCTCTGTCTGTTCGATGGAGGAGGAGGAGTCTTCCGTGGTGAGGTCTTTTGTCTGCTTGGACGATGGGGTCGTAGCGGTCTGACAGGCGGATAGATAGAGAGAGAGATCTCGGGAGGCATTACGTATAGTTAAATTCTAACACACCGAGGTAAAATAAATCCAACCTTTTCCACTCTATTTTCCTAATCTTACCATCCATCTTAGTTGTTAAATGTCATCTAAACACAATTCATGTCTACTAATAATTTTACCATATCCCTAAACATTGCTTTCACCCACTGTAACATGTTTACTCCAATTAACTCTTTCAGGAAACCATTTTCTTCTATAAATTTAAATACCTACATGTTTCAAGCACCACATATTTCACACATATAAAAGAACGTCTCCATATTCTCTCCATCACTTTAAATCTCACTGTTATTTAGAACCGTAGTAACTTTTGTGACTGGACATATCTGCAATGTCGCCACTATCTGCTGGGGAATCTTGTTCATAGAGTTTGTACGTACAAAGCTGTACTTGTGGGTTAGTAGCCTGTGTTTAACAATCATTTTCAATAATTGTGCTCAGGTCACCGATCGGTTGTTCATAGCTTAACAGGGGGTGTTTCTGGTTCGGACTAAAACATGGATCCAGTGTATTTAGAGATTCCCCTAATCTGTAAATCCCCATGACTTACATATCCCGATCACTTAAACCCGTCTCATCATTTGATACAAGAACTGCATATAGGGGGGTGAATCATCTTGATTATAACCGCCTCACCTTTGGGAACGAGTATTTCTAACTCCTCCTCTTGTTGCTCAGCTGATCTTTTGGCTCTGGGGATAAGTGAAAGTCTGTGAAACACAGCTGGAGTCTTGTGAGTGATGTGGGCATTCTCTATGAGTGAACTAATGGTTCCATGTTTTACTTGATATTGTACTCCCCTTCCAACCAGAAAGGTGCCAAGTGTAATGAGCACAATCAACAATGCTATTCTGACTCTTATCCCTAGGGGACCCTACAATTGGTTTGGCTTTGTTCTTGTCATCATCTCTATTTTATCCCTGGTTGTGTCCGTTACATAATTTAAATAATGAGTACAAAAATAACATACAAAAAATTGGACTCTTTTTCAGATGTAAAACAAAAAATAGGTTTTCACATTAATGTACAATCTATAAAAATCTATAGACTATTTGTCTTTTGAGCTGTTTCTATCTTTATCTTATTTCTATTTATCGTTTTGTTCCAGCTCTGCCAAATCAGTCCTAACTCCCAATAATGTTCTGGAAGTTGCCAGTGAAGGGTGACAATGTGTGAGGTGGTGTCAATTTGCTCCTTTTTCTTTACCTTTAAACCGGAGCGCGTGTGAAGTTTGTTACAACTTTTCACGCTTCGGTCCACCGGCGATGAGCCCACTGTCTTTTGTGAACCTTCACCCTCACCCAATCACCTGGCCGAACGGGTGTCTCGTCTGGTATCTCTGTAGTTTTCCTAGCCTGCTGTGTAGACAAAACTTGCATAATATTACTCAGAGTTCTGACATATTCATCCACTTCTATTTGTCTAATATCTAAAACTGGAACACTCCCTCCTTGGAGAAGGCCCAAGCTTCGGCATACCTCTTGTTGTTATGAGACCTATTGTTGACTACATGTTATTATTTATTAACTACAACGTCACTGAAATCAACATATCTGTATAATCATGACACTCCCTCCTTTGAGCATAAAATGCTAAATTAATATTGCAATGATTACCGTATTATGAACAGGACATGTAAAACCCATAACGTTGCATTAAATAAATATAAATTCTCCGTGTACCCACAAGGCGTACAAAAATATCATATGATGTATGGCTTTCTGATGGCATAAATGCATATTCACAATTTTTTTTCCATTAGCACTTCTAATAGTTTACTTGTTTCAATAATGGCTTTTGTCATGGTATTATGCATCATCGTTGCTGTGAAAAACAATACCCCTGGTGTCGCTAATGCTTCTCAATAATTATAGGATTAGAGGATTGGTTGACACTGCTGAACTAACATATGATAAAATAATCTTTCTCCAAACTGGAGGGAAAATATGAACTATTCTCACAGAGGGTGACCTGCATGAAGGGCTGGTGTCCCTCACTCAAATTAGATATTGCCTTACACTATAAATCAGTAAAGTTACTCAAGAATAAATAAATAAAGACTGATTCTTGAAACTGTTGTAAAAACCCTACAACTTCTTCATCCAAGTTCTTAATCAGTGTTATGTTATTTAATCTGCGGCTCATGCCTTAAAACAGATACTTTAGACCGATTATAAAATTGTGTTTGAGAAAAATGTAATCTGACTCCATAAATCACATAATTGTTTGATTAAAAACTGCACTTCTGGCTAACAATAAATGAAGTTCCCCTTTAAACACAGCCCCGGTCTTCTGACGGGGTCTATCTATGTACTGGCTGGAAAATGTTGGGCCAGTCTCTGTCGCTCCGTCACAGTTCTCCCACTAACAGTCACTTTCTAGTTCTGCTGGGTTCTTGTTGACTTCTTCACTGGTTTGAGACAAGCGACCCTATCGGACACCTCCCTTTGTAGCCAGACTTCACCACAGCAGAATCGAGTTTCTGTTTTCAGGTCTGGACAGCTTCACGTCAGGTATATCGCCGCCCCTTGCATATTTTGGGTGGAAGCCCGTCTTCTTGACCTCACTAGTTGTGTGGACACCATAGTTTTCTGTGTGGGGGAACAACATCACTCGTAATGTATTTTCCTTCTCATAATTACAAAAATAGTCTGCTAAATGTTCTACTCTGCTACTTCTAATCTGTGGATGCTCTGTGTAAATGCAATATTCTACTCACTATCTTTTAAATAACATTCAACCTCTCCCTCCTGTGGTGACATATGTGGCTCTATGTAGCTGGATTTCAAAATACTCTAGTGCTGAAGATGCATCATCTGATGGTCTGGTCCTCTAAGCTTCCTCATTGTTGTGGTTGATACCAGGCTGTCTGTGGCATTTGGTTCATGTTTGGAAATCCTGTACGTCTTTGACATCTCTGGGTTGCTTGGTATTTCATATCGTGGTAAATGAGATGTTGTCTCCATTCTTCAATGGGTATAGCGTCTAATGCCACCACATCTCCCAGGCTTGCCTGCACTGATTGGGGAAGGGCGTTAATATCCGCGTTCTTCCACAGCATTACGACAGAATGTGAAACGTCATGTCGTTCTCCAGTGCAGTCCTCCCACACTCCTTCACATCTCTTCAGGAAGGCATACATGTCTTCCCCCGGTTCTTTTCTCAGGCTGTTGAGGGCATGTAAACTCCGTGTTTTTGGGTAGATTTGACGAATGGCAGCCCAATACCTCGACCTGACTTTGTTGAAGAAAATGCAATCTGGAGAGTTGGTGCATTTGGCCTTGGAATCCACTGCTCTTGCCTCTAGTCTTCCTTCTATCCGTCCAAGCAGTGCCCTCATGTCTCCCAAGCACAGGTGGTCTTGGACTGTGTATTTCTCCAGATCATTCACCCACTTCTGACCTCCTTGTGTAAGTGGAGGTCGTTTTGCCGCTAATGCTTCCATGTCTCTGTGTCCATGATTGGTATTTCAATCCTCCTTCTCCAGCCGCTATCACCGGTAGCGTGAGTGTTGAGCAGTTCTTGAGTCTTCCAGCTTCAGTTACGGCCCGTCTACACTACAGGCATGAACAAATCTTGAAACTGGACGTGTCTGAAGTGTGGCGATTTTTTGCGAGCAACCAATCACATCAATCTCCCGCCCCCGACATACAAAGCAATAGCAATGTTAAAACGAAGTAAACTGGATATAAACTCTCCAAACAGGCGAAAAAACTATCAGTTTCACCCACTGTCTCTGCCACGTCCCTCCATGCCTGGTTCCTCCGGTTTGTATCCCGGTAAATAGTTCCGGTCGTAAAGAACCGGGTGATTTGCTACCGTAATATCTCGTTTGGAATATGAGGAAATGAACTGCGGTCTGGCTCTCCCAGCTTGCACGCGGTTTGATTGGCTGCGCTTGCACTGGCGGGATTTGCATAAACGGGATTTGATTGGCTGATGCCAAGCATCGAGCCTCAAAAGTTGAACATTGTTCAACTTTTGATGCCGATAGATGCTCGTGATGCTTGCAAAGCCATGCCATGCTCCCCACAATGCAGTTCGGCGAAGATTACAAATCTTCTACGTCACCCCATTCAAGTGAATGGGCGAAGCGTTGAAAGCATTTTTCGATGCCTGTAGTGTAGACGGGCCGTTACGGTTGTGGTGTCTGGAGAACCTTCGCCTTCTCTTGAGTTGTGCTTCCATACGTTTGCTGAGTTCTTCCATCTTTCTGTTGAGCTCCTCTTCCATTCTTCTGCCTAGTTCTTCCAATCTTCTGTTGAGCTCACCAGATAGGAGTCTTACCTCATACTCCAAGTCTTTGACACGTGTAGCTGTGGGGAGACCGTCCAACTCCAATACTCCTCCTAAAACACCTAGAGTTGGAGCTTGTATTGGGGGTTGAAAGAAACTGTATTCTTCTGTCATGTAGGGAGGAGGCGCATCTGTCAGGCTTGGAAGGAGCTTTGAAGGTTGGATTACTGGAGCTTCTTCTGTCTTTTCTTTCTTATCTTCCTTTGTTGTGAGCTCTGCTCCTTGAGCCACATACATGCTGTTCGTTGATTCTTGGCTGACATATTTTAGATGGAGTACCAGACTTGTAACTCTAGATTTTCTTTTTTCAGCTCTGTTTATAGCGCTTTTAGCAGGTCCATACCAAGGGGGTTGTCCGGCTTTGATCCATGCTTGTTGTTCTCGCAGGTATTTTCAATTTTCATGGTCAATTACTGCTTTTCTATGGGCTTTCGTTGGTGCTGGTTGATCATCAGCTGGATACAGTCCTCTTGTTTGCCATTGTTCCAACAGTTTCTCCATGTGGTTCCATGTCTTTTGTTTAAGATTTGGAACTGTTATAGCATCTGATCTGATTTTTATCCTTCCCTTGATATCTGCTGTTGAGCCTGGCCATGCGTCTAGTCTCAACTTCATTACATTACATTGCATTTAGCTGACGCTTTTATCCAAAGCGACTTACAATAAGTGCATTCGACCAGGAAGATACAACCTTGAAGAAAACAGAATCATAAAAGTCCATCAGGTTTCATAGAGCCAAACATTTCAAGTGCTACTCAACTGGCTTTAGAAAGCCAGCCCTTTATTAGTATATAAGTGCTTAGTTAGTAATTCAATCGCTCGAAGTGGAGTCCAAAGAGATGAGTTTTCAGTTTGCGCCAGAAGATGTGTAAGCTTTCTGCTGTCCTGATTTCAATGGGGAGCTCATTCCACCATTTTGGAGCCAGGATAGCAAACCCACGTGTTTTTGCTGACGGGAACTTGGGTCCCCCTCGCTGTGCGGGTGCAGCGAGCTGTTTGGCCAATGCAGAGCGGAGTGCACGTGCTGGGGTGTACGGTTTAACCATGTGCTGGATGTAGGAAGGGCCAGATCCATTCGCAGCATGGTACGCAAGTACCAGTGTCTTGAAGTGGATTCTAGCAGTTACTGGAAGCCAGTGAAGGGAGCGGAGGAGTGGTGTGGTGTGGGAGAATTTAGGAAGGTTGAAGACCAGACGAGCCGTTGCATTCTGGATGAGCTGCAGAGGTCGGATGGCGCATGCAGGTAGACCAGCCAGGAGGGAGTTGCAGTAGTCTAGGCGTGAGATGACGAGGGCCTGGACCAGAACCTACGCTGATGTCTGGGTCAGCTGGGGACGTATCCTCCTGATGTTGTAAAGCGTGTATCTGCAGCAGCGGGTTGTTGCAGCAATGTTTGCAGTGAAGGACAGTTTGTTATCTAGGACCACACCCAGATTCCTTGCAGTCTGAGTCAGGGAAACAACAGAGGTGCCGATGTTGATTGTTAGGTCAAGAGTGGGACAGTCTTTTCCCGGAAGGAAAAGCAGTTCAGTCTTGTCAAGGTTGAGCTTGAGGTGGTGAGCAGACATCCACTGAGAGATGTCTGCTAGGCAAGCAGAGATGCGTGCGACGACCTAGGTCTCTGAGCAGGGAAAGGACAGAATTAGTTGGGTGTCGTCAGCGTAGCAGTGGTATGAAAAACCATGCGGGCTAATGACAGACCCGAGCGAGTTTGTGTACAAGGAGAAGAGGAGGGGACCAAGAACAGAGACCCCTGTAGTTAATTGACAAGGGTCGGACTCGGACCCTCTCCAAGTAACCCTGTAGGTGCGGTCTTTGAGGTATGAGGTGAGGAGGGAAAGTGCAGTGCCTGAAACTCCAAGTTCTTGGAGAGTGCGAAGGAGGATCTGATGGTTCACCGTGTCGAATGCAGCAGACAGGTCCAGAAGGATGATGACAGAGGAGAGGGAGGCTGCTTTAGCAGTGTGCAGTTCGTCAGAGACAGCAAGGAGAGCAGTTTCTGTTGAGTGACCTGCCTTGAAACCAGACTGGTGCGGATCCAGAAGGTTGTTCTGATGGAGATAACAGGAGAGTTGTTTAAAGACAGCGCGTTCAAGTGTTTTAGACAGGAACGGGAGGAGAGAGACAGGCCTGTAGTTTATAACATCAGACGGGTTGAGAGTGGGTTTCTTTAGGAGAGGGTTTACTCTTGCCTCTTTGAGACTGTTTGGAAAGTGACCAGAAGTTAGAGAAGTGTTGATGAAATGGGTGAGAAAACTTTGTTTGTTTTGGTGACATTTTCTCTAATTATTTATTAACTTATCAAAGATGAAGCATCAATCTTCTAACTAGCACCTTCGTTGCTGTTCGTCCGAACTTTAAATCTTTATTTTTTTGCTCAAGGTTCTATTAAAAAAAAAAAAGATTATAGATTTTTTTTTTTTAAGTTTTAGGTAAAATATTAATAAAGTTAATTAATATATAAAATTATGCAAAATTAAAATAAGAAATGTTAAAATGAAGTTGTACCGTGTATGGTTTTGACTTTGAAATATGAATATGGTTCAAATCCAAATCTCCTGTGTACAGTGCATACCGAAATGTATGAAATTATGCTAATGTCACTACTTGTGTTAGCTTCAATAAATTGGTGTTTGAAAAAGTATTATGTAAAGTTTATTCTCTTATAATTAGAAACCACTTGCAATTCTATCTTGGCGATCAAGCATGTGTTTATTTATAACACTTAAAATTATACTTCACAATGTTATGGTGTTTCTTCTATTTGTGTAAAAATTCTGTACTACCACCAGAGTGCGCTATTTTAATTTCCAGCTTAATCCACTAGGGAATAGCTGTTGCAAAACTGACTTGTTTTTAACAAGGAGAAACTTATTTTCCTTAAAAATATCTTTAAAATAGGAAGAACATTACACTATGGTTAAACAACACAGCACATAACCGCCAAAACACATTTGCAAACAAGAATATTCACAAAACCGCCAATACACATTTACCAGCAGAAGTACTTCCAATAGTTCTAACTCTAACAAGAAGTATGGTTCTTTACTAGATGGAATGCCTAGCCTCAGTGTGTTAAAGCAAACAGAGTACTTCAATTAGCATTTCATGAAATGGTGACTGCCGTGTGGTTCACTGTGAACATAAGGTCAAGACAAGATGGCAACTGGTTTTCCAACCTTTGACCTGAAGAACAAAGGGATTTGAGAAAACACCTGGAGTTGAAATAATGGTGGGGTGATATTTTGTCTAGTAAATTCAACACACAACACTGTAGTTTAAAATAACATTTCTATTTAGTTTACAATGATAAATGGGCCTTATACCCTTACGTCATAGCCCTCTACCCATGTACGTAAATGTTTTGACTTTAAGAGCCAGTATGGTCATTTCTTCTGTTTAAACACGCTATTTATGGGACAAAATGGGACGCTATCCAAATACAATCAGAAGAATATCGTCTATCTAACGCACGAATGTCGCACTTCCTGCCGTAATCCACAACGCAATGTCTTTTTGAAAACAGAAATAAAGTAACCACTGAAAGCTTCAAACTCCTCAGGCCTTTTCCTTGAAAAATGACTTTTTTAAAACAGCCTCACACTGTTGTTAACACAAAACACTCACTCCAATAACCTTAGCTTCAAACTTTGGCTGTGTCTTTGCCTCAAGCAGTCCCGACTGCTTAATGGCCTAAAACCATTCACGTTAACTTAAAACGCAACAAAAGACACTTATAGAAGTGGTTGGCCTCTAGCCGACATGTAATAACAGACAAACGAATAGCATGCAGGGTTAAATAGAACAAAATTAATTGAACTCACCCTGCCTGTGACAAAGCAACGCCACGTGTGGTAGGATACCAATGTTTATCAATTTAGGCTTGTTTTAACTTAAATTTAGGCAGTCTTTCTCAGGAGTCCAACTTACCAGACAGACACACACTCCTATTGTTCACTATGTAATCTATTGAAGATTTTGAATAAACAGGTACTTCTTTACCTTTCTGTATGGGCCCGAGTGTATGTCTGCCAGCATTATTCAAGCTCCTTTGAAAACGGCAACTGCTCTCCCGGTGAAACAAGATCACGTCACGGCAACAATTGTTCAGTGGCGGGCCGTGCATTTCACACCTAGGCCTTCAGTGATGTCCTACACAGTCCTACCTGAATTATTCCACCTCTTAATACCATCATTATGACGCCATGGCTCTAGAAACTATACATTTAGACAGAAACGCAGTATAACCGGGCGTTGCATCACCTTAACATAGTCAAGTACAACAGAGTTATATTAATATTTCCGAAGCATTTATAATCAATATATCCGCATTTACAATTAAGAGTGTTAAACTACCAGCTTTAAGATCGCTTGGATACGGTCAAAACTTAAAAATAAAAGGGGCTTTTAAGGCATTAGTCTACAAAGTTTTATTAAGTCCACCAAACCAAGTTTGTTCACTAAACAGCGCATTGTCGCACCCAAAGCAGTTTCATTTAAGAAACGTGACGATAAAGACACAAACTATTCACTGAAAATAAAAGAAAACAAACAAATAATTTGCATTTGTTCATGAGGATATATTTGCGACAGTGGTGAAAGTGTATTCCTAGCACTGAATGTCCACTTTGATAAAGGTTAAACCAAAACAATTCAACAAGTCTCCTTGAGTACTTTTACTGCACAGCTGAGCCAGTGCGCCACACACATCTCTATATCTCTTGCAGAAGCATCAAACATTTATTTTTTATATATTTGTCATTTTAATTACATATATATTAATTTGTTAATATTGATTTAATATTAACGACATAAAATGACAAAAATATATTAAAATAAAATAAAAAATAAAATGCTTTGTACTCACCAAAACAACTGATTATTTGAATACAAAATCCATCCTCCTTTCTTTCCTCAAGAAGACTTCAATGACTCTGTTGTACAGTTTATCTGTGCGTTTCAGTTCCACCAATAAGTCATTTTCTATAGACATGAAGGCTAATGATGAAAGCCTAGTCTGTCCAGTAGAATTTCTGGCATAAGTTTTAATTCGCTTTAAGGCCGAGAATGACCGCTCGACAGAAGCAGTGGACACAGGGATAGTCACTGCCACACATGCCAATGTGTAAAGCTGCCCCATGCTCTCACTCAGATTTTTCTGCTTAAGGAAATCAAGGAGATCAATGGGACTTTTCCCTTCAAAATCAGTCATGGCATACATTACAGTCAGTTCTGTTTTTAGCCGGGACAGATCGAACAGTGTTCCGTGACTCTGTGTTAATTTGGCTAAGGCTGTATGCGGGAATTTTTTCCGGTAGGTCTGAAAGTGCTGGGGGTCCAGGAGGGAGAGAAACATTAATTTTTCGTGGTCTTGAAACCTACTCCGTATCTGGCAAAGAATGTTGTCCAGAATATTGCTGTGGAGTTGTTGGTAGTATGCGCGAAGGTCTCCTTGTGCTGTACGTGGGCCTCTGCGTGCGCTCGGACCACTTGAGATGCGCGCTGTGTCCTCGTAGATCTGACGAAACTGGCACCTCTCTCGCTCAATTGTGTCACAAAACTCGTTCACCCTTGTCAGACAGAATTGTACATCCAATGTTTGTTTCTGTAGTATTCCAAAGAGCACATCTGAATGCTTAAAAATCCCATTGAATGTATCAAGCAAAAAACAAAACTCAAAATCATCCAGACGTGCATTAAATCCATCAGCGCTAAGCATAGTATCCCCATCATACTCCTCATGATGTTCTAGTATGTGGTCAAACACCTCCTTTAGGGAAACTCTCTTCTCAAAGACTGCATTGACCAATCTCGATGTATATTGCCACCGCGTTGGTGCAACATTAGGAAGACGACGCTTGCAAATGTCATCCAGCAGTTGCGTGCGCTTAGGGGATCTGGAGAAAAATGCTGCAAGGCCATTGAGGCTGGCAAAAAAGACCTTGCATTCTTTAAGCTTTGAGGCCCCTTGAGTCAGTACTAAATTTAGTCGATGTGCATAGCAGTGAATGAATAAGGCCATAGGTGCCCTCTCCTTAACTTTAGCCTGCACCCCGTTTAGTCCAGATGCCATGACCGCTGCGCCATCATAACACTGTGCCACAACTTTATCCAGACTACATTCATATTCCTCCATGAAACGGAAAATAAGAGCGGCAATGTCATCAGCTCGCTTGCCGCTTGTAACATCTTCAAATCTGACAAACCGCTCCTTGACACCTGTGTCCGTCACATAACGCAGGACAAGTGCCAGTTGTGCTACATTACCCACGTCTGTCGTTTCGTCCACCATAACAGCGACAAAGGGTGCTTTTTTTATCTCCATTTTGATCTCTTCTCCCATCACTTCAGCAATAGCATAAATCAGGTCGTTTTGTATTTTGCCTGACGTCCCAGTAAACACTTTGTTTGTGGACAGGTGGTAATGCAAGTCTGTGTTGTTCTCAGCAAGCAAAGAAAGAAGCTCCACGTAGTTTCCGCTGTTTCTGGACTCGGCGCTTTCATCGTGTCCCCTAAATGAAAGTTCCTGTTTACCCAAAAACAGGACACAATCAATCAGTCTTTTCAATATTTCCCTATTTTTGTTCACCCTTTCGTTGTGGAGCTCCGTTTCCCGGCGCACTTGTTCGTTGAGCTGTAGATCCACTCGGGTGTCCCCAAAGGTTTTCAAAAGCACCATTGCTTGTAAGTGCCCAGCCGTGCTTTGGTGTCTCGTTGCTGCCTTGGTTAGACAACTCAAGTTTGCAAATCCAGTGTGGCTCCAAACACCAAATCGATCAGTTGCAAATAGCAGGCATTCCCAGCAGTACAATTTGCAGTGCCTCTCGGAGGCTGTGAGCCAGGGGTACCGCTCGTAGTTAGTGATTTGAAAGTGGCGGACAAACCCTTTCCCCCGCTGTGATAGGCTCGCTAGCGTCGGGGTTGGCCGTTCTCTTCTCACGATGTCTAGCTTTTCTTGAAAAGTTCGTCTTGAAAATGGCGTTGTAATTATGACCAAATCGATCTCTTCTCCTCCTTCAGCCATTGTGGGTTGAAAAAAAACAGCTTGTAGAAATCTACACAAATTAGCTCGTTCAAATTCAAGTTCAGTTTGCTAGCTCTACATAGCTCTGCCTCTCAATAGTGCGTATCCAATCAAAAGACGTGCACGTGCTGACGTCATCGTACGCCTGCTAGCTGGCCCGTTGTCGCCAACTCAAAATCTGATTGGTTAACGCCACAGTTTTGTTTCCGTTCACTTTAATCTACAGGCGCCCGCACTGTTGATTCCGAAGGCCTAAGGGCAGATTTCTTGGACCCTGGCAACACATTATGGCTGAAATATGATTGGATAAAAGCTCTAACATAAAGGCCAACCCTCCAAATCTCGTTCTGAGGCTGGAAGCAGCGCAACCAAGAGGAAAGCTATGAAATGAAGAGAATAGACTACAGGGAATAATTTAATACATATTTGTGGAAAAAATATATCAAAATTTAATTTATATTCTGATGATGTTTAGGCCAGCAGAGAAGGCCTTGCTGGCCCTGACGGCCCACCACTGCAATTGTTAAATATGTTCTTTATTCTCGCGTCCAGGAGAGAAGCTTTAAAATGAGACTAAATGTAGTCTCTGAAAAGATTAAAATGGGATACTTTAATTAAAAAAGGCGCGGTAGTGTTACAGACAGAATATTGTTCCGGCAGAAAACAGCTGTGATCTGGCTCTCCTGAGCAAGAAGAGAAGGGCGAATCCCCCGTTCGGTGCCGTTATATATCCTCTGCTGGCTCGCCTCGCTTCTAATGTCCGTTGTTGCATTTAAACAGAGGATTGGTACTTTTCACCTTCAACATATGCTTAACACGCCTTTTCTCCTCATATTCTCGCTGTAAATCAATACTCTAAAAACATACAGAAAATGCTTCACGGCTGGTTTCTGGTCATTCCGGATGTTGTCACATGCTACTCTCGTCTGTAAACAATAGTGTATTCAAATAAACTGTACTTTCATTTAATATTCAGCATGGTAGTATCTCTACATCTATAGTTGTAGTGTTAAATCAGTAGGTTTCGGTTTGCACCACTCCATGTCATTTCGCTACTCAATTCAACTCTTTAGGAAATCGTATATTAGCCAAATGCTAAAAGCTAACCGTAGATGAAGGATTTTCAGAATAAAAGCTTAACTGCTTGTGCACAAGAATTTCTGGTTTTTCAGTATAAAAGAGCGTTTAAACTGACGGTATGTTTAAGCTACATTATACCATCAAAACATTGATTTTAATTTCTAACAATATACAAAAGTATGTGAGGGATGGAATATTAAATTGAATATAAATGTAGAATGTACATGTGATTTTACGTCCAAGAGAAGCTATGGAGTAGAGTTCTCTGCCAGCCAGAGGTGATTTGTTATTAGTTCAATATTGTTGAGATTTGATGGGATATATGTCCTCACTTGTATGTGGTACTGTACTGTTCCATGTGATGTGCAATGTTGTGCTTGTGCCACAGTGAGGCGCAAGGACAAGGGGTATAGGATGCATGCCTGCCTCCTATAGGCTAATCACAGCTCTTGATTGCCACGTGTGTGTGGAACCAGTTTATTCCAGTGGAGGCTGTCCCCGTGAGAGTGATGCGTGCAGCCCTTATAATAAAATATGCCAGGCTTGGCTAAATGGATTACATCTCCGTGTTTTTCTCCGAATGCAACGTTAAGCTGCAGAACTAAGCGTAACTTAACAGGTTATGGGCCCAGGAGTCGTTCGGAAGAAAAGTTTGTCGGTTTCCACCGTGTAGTAGTCGCAACAAACAGCGTGCTAACGGGTTGCTAAGCTAGCAAGGAGAGCAAGCTAGCATCATGGATCAACGAGGAACAAGCAGGTTGCCTCGACTGGCGTTCGACGGAGATGAGACCAAATATGAGATTTGGGAGACCAAAATGTTGGGACATTTCCATTAAATTGGACTAAAACACACGGTCCTGGGAGAACCGAGGACTGAAGCGGAAAGAGCGGCAGACGACAAGAAAAATGCCGACGCGTATAACGAGATGATTCAACTGTTGGACGACAAGAGCCTCTCACTAGTTATGAGGGATGCTGCCGACGATGGAAGAAAGGCTCTAAACATATTAAGAGAGTATTATGCCGGGAAGGGAAAACCCCGGATAATTAACCTGTACACCATGCTTACATCGCTCCAGAAAGCGGGCGACGAAAGTATTATGGACTACATCATCAGAGCAGAGACAGCCATCACAGCACTGCGAAATGCAGGTGAGACGTTGGGAGATGGTCTACTAGTAGCTATGGTCTTAAAAGGACTGCCTGGGAGTTTTAAGCCATTCGCAATACATGTGGCACATACAAATGATAATATCACATTTGCTGAATTCAAGACTAAGCTACAAAGTTTTGAAGAAACAGAGAAGATAAATGCAGCTGAGTTGGGCGACAGTGTGATGAAGACCCACAGTAGCGCTCTCCACATGCGAGGCGGAGTACATGGCACTGGCTTCAACCATACAGGAGTGTCTATACCTAGAACAGTTACTAGAAGGTATAGATAACTACAAGTACACACAAACTGTAGTACATGAGGATAATCAGGGAACGATTGCTCTCGCCAAAAACCCTGTAAACAGACAGTGGAGGCTGTCCCCGTGAGAGTGATGCGTGCAGCCCTTATAATAAAATATGCCAGGCTTGGCTAAATGGATTACATCTCCGTGTTTTTCTCCGAATGCAACGTTAAGCTGCAGAACTAAGCGTAACTTAACAAATATGTCAAACTGATTTCCCTGACTATAATCTTTAGTTACATGGTGAAACGTTATGCTGCTTGTACTAATTAGACTTATCATATAAGCCACACAGGTTTTAATAGGATGTATTCATTCTCTTTACTTATGTTACGGTCTTTTCAGCAGCGCCATCTCTAAAACGGCAATACAGTCACTACCCATCATTTACATTTCACCGTGACATGGACAAAAATGTAACGTCAGCTTACCTCATGGCACGAATCCAGACTCTCCTTTGGAAAACATTGGCCGGGAAACGATAGAACGAGCACGTTTCATGCGAAGACCTGTGGCTGCAACCCGGAGCAAAGCAACAAACGCATAGCTAACTAGTAGCGCTAGCTTTAGCTAAGTGCTAAAAATGCTAACTTACTTCACTTCCGTCACTGCGGTTCTCTATAGCGATAGCCTAGAGGGCGAAGCTCGTTACTAGTGATGGCAGTTTGACACTGAAGCTTCGAACGGAGCTTCAACCCTGGACTTCCTATTCTATAGAAGCAGTGCTTCAAAGCTTGCTTCAAATCACGTGACATGTGACGTCCGAAGCAGCAACTGCTTCAAATCACGTGACATGTGACATCCGAACCAGCAACTGCTTCATTTCCTGAATGAATCAACTCACTGGTTCGCCGTCCAATCAGGTGATTCAATGCACTGCCTCGTCTCGATTTTGACAGGTGACAGTTTGAAACAGTTTCAAATTTGAGCGCTTCAACACCTTATAACCGCTCTAAACAATGCGCAATGTGTGGGTTGTTGTCGTAGTTTGCATTGTTGCTGTTGAGTTGTTGTTGGTATTGCATTTGGATTGGATCATTATAGAGCAAGCCAGGAAGAAAAATAGGTCGTTCTGGCTCGTGAAACACTTCGAAATGTGGAGAAGTTGTGAACAAAAAGACAATGAGTAATATAAAAACACTTCTTTGGTCTAAGGAATTGATAGCCCAGTGGATAGAGCCGGCGGCCAGGATGCGGCGATATCCTCCACGCAGCTGGTTCAAAGCTTGGAATAGTTGAACTTTTAATCATTGCTTTTCAACTTTAATACTTTAATAACTGATAAAAGGCCCTCTCTGCCCAAAAAAATGTCAAGCACTATCTAGTCTCTTCTCAATAACCCAATACACACTATTATCAATCTTTAATTGCAAATAGACCATGATATTCAGTCTTAGTAGTCTTGTATCGAATATTTTTCAAGGCAAAGATGCGTTAAACCCACTGCAGCCTTGCACTTCGCCAGGAGAGGTCGCTGTAACTGAAGCTTCGAGAAATGAACCTATTTCGTGGTTCGACGCTTCATTCAAAGCTTCATTTTGCCATCACTACTCGTTACCTACTGTAACTCTAGCTTCTATGAGTATAGGCGTAGCCCTCTAAGTTCTGGGCCCCACTGGCTCCACGAATAGCTGAAGAAAAAGTTGTTTGTGTGTGAGCAGATTGTCGAGCCTCCTTCTTATTTATACGGAAAGGAGCCCGAGGGTGGGGCCCACCTCGTGGGTGGGCGTGGACTACAAGTGTTTCAGTGCTGCGCGGGTGCGCAGGGGATTACCCAATAGCGATAGCCCTAGAGCGCTACACCTATACTCATAGAAGCTGGAGTCACAGAAGGTAACTTCAGATATAAGAAGAAGATGTTTCTACAATAATGTGGAGGGAGAGTCCTCTCCAGTCAGACTGAGAGGCTGATAACTACAGCTCAGTGAGGTAAAGGACTCTGAGTGTTTAGATAGTTAACTTTAGTCTAAGTTCAAACGGTTTGGTCACAATTTATGTAAACACATATTTCCAAGGCACTCCTTTATAATTAGCCTATTGGGATAAACACTACAGGTTTGAAATCATTACAATGTATACTATAGGACAGTAACCAAAAATATCCGTTAAAACTGGAGAGATGAAAAAAAAAATGCATAAATAAAGAAATGTTAAGGTAAAATAAGATATGAATGAACAACACAAATAAAATAAGTTACATTCATTTGTTATTGGCTATGGTAGGTTATTGGTTATGTTCACATAAACTTATTTGATTACATCCACTTATCTAAGATGACAACAGAGACTTTCGACCCAAAACCAGCTGTCGACTTGTGAATGCAAGCAGCTAATCGCAGACTCAACCAGAGAAAAGTAGTTGGCCTACATCATCAGCTACCATGTCTGATAGAGAGGAAGACATTGAGGAGAAAAGTGGGGAGAACAGTCAGGAGGCTAGTGATGACAGCTTGTAGGATTACTGGTCGTGCTAATGTTGTCTTGTGTTCACCTCTGCATGTGTGTTCTGTGTTCACCTCTGCATGTGTGTTCAGTGCTGTGTGTCCGGCAAATAAAGTCAAGACCCCCTCAAAAGTTACGGTTTATTTCAGTTTAAGGATGAGCACAAAGCAACATCTCCAGGTGCTCCATTGAGAACAAGGGCAAAAAAGTTATGTGCACCCCTGGGTATATACTCTGATCTGGGCTATAGGAGTGACCGAAGAAAAGCAGCAGCCTCAGTTGTGGATCTTGATCCGGACTGACGGCAGCCTGATGGCCGCTGCCCTCACCTCGGCGCTCATGTCCACACCCAGCAGCGCCCTGCAACACAACACACATTAGAGCTGATGGTATAATAGGAGCTATCTACTGACATTGTAAATACTTACTTTGGCTCATAGCAGACATTCACAGTTGGAGGTAGTATCCCTTTCCCTTCTCTCAGGCGCTCAACACCATTCCTGGTATAAAAACACAAAAAGGAACTGTATAGTGGGGCAAATCATCCAATCGGATACATTTTAAGCTTTACTGAACCTCAGTACACCCACCATGCAATCATCACTCCGTTGTCAGTGCAGAATTTGGCAGGGGGGCAGAGCAGATGTAGTCCTGTGGTCTCAGTGATGATGCTCAGAGTCTTGCGGATGTACTCATTGCTGGCTACTCCTCCAGACAGGACCTGAACATAATTCACAGTGTTCACCTCATAAATCCCCTGGAAGGAACAGAATGTGTTTGTCCCTAGTTCAGTACTTTCAGACACCAGTACACTATATTTGGGTTTCAACTGAAAGCTAATTAGTTCAGAACACATACTGTCTGTTTAAGAAATACTTCAACCACAAAAAGACCATTTGTACATTAACTGCTCACCCTGTGTAGAACTCTTGAAGAACATTTTGTTTTTCTCCCATACTTTCAAAGTCAACTGAGAATCCAAAAAGTCCTGATTGGATAAGTAAATTACAACATCAAAACTAGATGAAAAAGTTTGTTTACAAGCTCTCACACAACTGATGCAGTAATATGGGCTCAGAACAGTCTCATAATACACACATGCACTCAGAAGGATTCACACTTGTATTTCATGATCCACAAAAGGATTCACACTTGTGTTTTTCAATGCACACACAAATGTCTTCCATTTCATATACATGTAAATAAAATCCAAATACAGAAAAAAGTTTTACATATGTATTTTTGATCCTCACATATTTGTTTTCCGTTTAAATCCCCTGAACCTGCAAACACAAACCGCTTTCTGTGCATGGATCGCTGTGCATTCGTGTGTGGGTTTTTTGAGACTCCCCTGATGGTCAGCCGAGTCGTACTTGTAATTTTTTCTATCTATAGCCAATCAGATGTCTCCTCCAGTCTAAGCAAATCACATGAGCGCGCCCCCACGAGGGTATGATTTCTTGCGTTCATGACGTAGCGCTTCGTGTACGCATTTTGCGCTGTCAGGTCAGCTCGCTAAACAGAGGGCGGGACTTCAGGTGATTATGCAGAGCTGCGTGTCTCCGTCAGACTTAGCAGCTGATCTGATCTCTCTCTCGCGTCCAGTTACACTTCACTTATGTCCATATCGATGGATCTCTCTCTCGCGTCCAGTTACACTTCACTTACGTCCATATCGATCAGATCCAGCTCTCCTGATCGGCCTTTATAGAGAGCATCGATCAAACTATTAAGAGTGAATATCGGCCGATAATGACCGGCGGGGCTTCCCCCCGTTGACAGTTCACTGTCTAGCACTGGCTTCGTAGTGCACTGATCGATTAGGCTAAGCTAACCTGCAGCTGCTCCCTCCACACACAAAAACTTCATACAGGCATAAATAAAGCAGCTGTATTCGCCATACAGGAAACACACATTTAAAACGGTTTTGCCTGCAGTTTTTGTGTACACAAGCATTCATCAATGGTTCGGAAAGTGGCGCTGTACCTTAATAATATAAAGGCTTGTATTTGCGTGCATTTCCTGTTCGGAAAGTGGCAATGTACTGAGAGTGGAGGTGTCCAGAGATTAGCGCCTGCAGGCAGGCTCCATGGACCTGTCAGCTCCGGACAGCGCAAAATGCGTACATGAAGCGCTACGTCATGAACGCAAGAAATCTACCCTCGTGGGGGCACGCTCATGTGATTGGCTTAGAATTGAGGAGACATCTGATTCGCTATAGATAGAAACAATTACAAGTACGAATCGGCTGACCGTCAGGGGAGTTTCAAAAAACCCACACATGAATGCACACCGATCCATGCAAAGAAAGCGGTTTGTGCTAGCAGGTTCAGAGGTTTTAAACGGAAAACAAATATGTGAGGATCAAAAATACAGACAGTGGGGCAAAAAAGTATTTAATCAGCCACCAATTGTGCAAGTTCTCCCACTTAAAAAGATGAGAGAAAAGAAAATACAGAAAATCGCATTGTCTGATTTTTAAAGAATTTATTTGCAAATTATGGTGGAAAATAAGTATTTGGTCAATAACAAAAGTTAATCTCAATACTTTGTTATATACCCTTTGTTGGCAATGACAGAGGTCAAACGTTTTCACACACTGTTGCTGGTATCTTGGCCCATTCCTCCATACAGATCTCCTCTAGAGCAGTGATGTTTTGGGGCTGTCGCTGGGCAACACGGACTTTCAACTCCCTCCAAAGATTTTCTATGGGGTTGAGATCTGAAGACTGGCCAGGCCACTCCAGGACCTTTAAATGCTTCTTACGAAGCCACTCCTTCGTTGCCCGGGCGGTGTATTTGGGATCATTGTCATGCTGAAAGACCCAACCACGTTTCATCTTCAATGCCCTTGCTGATGGAAGGAGGTTGTCACTCAAAATCTCACGATACATGGCCCCATTCATTCTTTCCTTTACACGGATCAGTCGTCCTGGTCCCGTTGCAGAAAAACAGCCCCAAAGCATGATGTTTCCACCCCCATGTTTCAAAGTAGGTATGGTGTTCTTTGGATGCAACTCAGTATTCTTTCTCCTCCAAACACGTCTAGTTGAGTTTTTACCAAAAAGTTCTATTTTGGTTTCATCTGACCATATGACATTCTCCCAATCCTCTTCTGGATCATCTAAATCCTCTCTAGCAAACTTCAGACGGGCCTGGACATGTACTGGTTTAAGCAGGGGGACACGTCTGGCACTGCAGGATTTGAGTCCCTGGCGGCGTAGTGTGTTACTGATGGTAGCCTGTGTTACTTTGGTCCCAGCTCTGTTCAGGTCATTGACTAGGTCCCCCCGTGTGGTACTGGGGTTTTTGCTCACCGTTCTTGTGATCATTTTGAACCCACGGGGTGAGATCTTGCGTGGAGCCCCAGATCAAGGGAGATTATCAGCGGTCTTGTATTTCTTTCATTTTCTAATAATTGCTCCCACAGTTGATTTCTTCACACCAAGCTGTTTACCTATTGCAGATTCAGTCTTCCCAGCCTGGTGCAGGTCTACAATTTTGTTTCTGGTGTCCTTTGACAGCTCTTTGGTCTTGGCCATAGTGGAGTTTGGAGTGTGACTGTTTGAGGTTGTGGACAGGTGTCTTTTATACTGATAACGAGTTCAAACAGGTGCCATTAATACAGTTAACAAGTGGAGGACAGAGGAGGCTCTTAAAGAAGAAGTTACAGGTCTGTGAGAGCCAGAAATCTTGTTTGTTTGTAGGTGACCAAATACTTATTTTCCACTATAATTTGCAAATAAATTATTTAAAAATCAGACAATGTGAATTTCTGGATTTTTTTGTCTCATTTTGTCTCTCATAGTTGAGGTATACCTAGGATGAAAATTACAGGCCTATCTCATCTTTTTAAGTGGGAGAACTTGCACAATTGGTGGCTGACTAAATACTGATGTTCTGTACAGACTGTGAAGACCACTGAGACAAATGTAATATTTGTGATATTGGGCTATATAATTAAACATTGATTGATTGATTGATTGATTGATTGATTGATTGATTAATTGATTGATTGATTGATTGATGTGTGTATTATTAGAGATGTTCCGATCCGATCACGTGATCGGGGATCGGAGCCGATCACGTAATTTTCAAAAGATCGGAATCGGGAGAAAAAAACAATCGGGGATCGGGATTTAAATTTTTTTTTTTTTTAAATACTTTTATTTTTATTTTGTATTCAATGTTACAAAACAGTGTCTAATTTTAGCAGTAAGCAAACGAGTACTGATAAGCTTTATTTTGTTTTGATCCAATGCTGCACAACTGAACTGATCCAATGCTGCTGTGAAAGAAAGAAGCTATATCCATGTTGGATAGAATATCCAATTTAAATTAAAAAAATAACCTTAAGGGACAACTTGAATGCTTTTTTTCTTTTTTTTCTCTTAATGCATTGCATAAAGATCAAATCGGGAAAAATCTGTATCGGCAAATTGTCAAAATCAAATGATCGGAATCGGATCGGGAGCAAAAAAAGGTGATCGGGACATCCCTATTTATTATGAGACTGTTCTGAGCCCATACAGTAAAGTCTCATTTATCCAGTTGTATACTCACTACTTTTCCATCACATGCACTTTTTGCTACAACCAAACAATAAAAAACTCTTTGGATTTGCTTCACTGGTCTGCACTAGCTTCAGACTGTTTATACCTAAATGTTTTGAAAGGTAAAGTTGAAATGAAAAGGCATGTGAGAAAAAACAAACCATTGCTAGAATTAGAGAATTTAAGGTATCAGAGTGAGTTATTAGTATACACATTTTGTGGGTGAAGTATCTATAGTTTCTGAAAAACAGCTGGGCATTGTTGTTCTTTACTAAGTTATGTTTAAACATCTACTTTGTTATTGAATAATTTTAGCGGCTATTTAAAGTATTTATTTGTATTTAGGTTTAATTATTTGTATTTAACCGATCAAATGTGCAAGTAATTGCAGTAACGCAGTCTTCAAGCTTGTAGAGTTATATATCTTTTGTCATAAACATGTCATATTTTGCATATTTAACAATACCTTTACTTTGCATAACAGAGTACCATTGGATTTATACATTATCTCAATTATTTTCCTTTTTTTCCTGAACCTTGTGTACGTTTACATTTTTTTCTTTTCGTGTCAGTAAATACAGCAACTGTTTGTTGTGATAAATGCATATTATATGAATGTAAAAGGCTTTATTCGATGTTGTTAACATTTGAAATAAAAAAAGATTCCAATAAGAATCAATAACTGAAATGTTGAACATCAGCTACATTGTCTCAAAGATCTATGGGAGTATTAAATAAATAGTGACACTCACCAGGGTGGGATTGCTGGATGGCAGCATGCCGTTCTCCTTGCAGAAAACGATGGCCCGGTGCGTGCGCTTTGCCAGATGAGAGGCCACCGTGTGCTGTGTGGCAGCTGCAATGTCCTTCACACAGGACAGCAGAGTCCCCTGCTCTATACCTGCAGAGGGTACAAGTAAGTAACATGTGAGAATACTAGGGAACTAGTAACAGAAAGTGTACTTTTTTTAAACAAACATTATCAAGAGTGTGTTTATTCTAGGGCTGCAATTTACCAACTTAACTTATGAATTATTGTCAATATAAATTAATCTGCCCCATTATTTTCTAGAGGTGAGATAATGGTAAAATAGGTCTTGTTTTGTCCAAAACCAAAGTACGTTCACTGGAGAAAAGCAGGAAAGCTCCATTTGTAATATGTTATGGCTGAAGCTACAGCTTATAATGATGTATTTGAAAATGTTTCCCAAACAGTTGTATAAATAGATCTTAAACCTCTATTTGTGTACTTCAGTTTTTTGTTTGTACTACAGTTTCCAAAACAAAACAAAATTCTTAGATGCGTTAAATTTCAGACACTTTGACTTTCCATTTGCATGAAAAGCACAGGTGAAACTATTAACATGTATGATCCCATGGTTTAGTGCAGTTCAGTGCAGTAGTCGTGTTTGTCGTTATTTGATGTTTTGAGCAACATAAGCTGAAAGAATCTGGTGGTTGTGGTTTTCCTTTTTGAGACCATAGAGCAGAGGCCTGTACTACGAAGCAGGATTTCCGCTTAGCCGGCTAACTTCAGGGAAAACTCTGGGTTTCCGGTCCTACGAAGCTGGTTCTCTTTTTAGCATGCTAGATTTCCATGGTAACTTATGCTGTGCGGCTAACCTGCCCGGAGCAGTCATATTACAGGAGAAAGGAAATACAGTTTAAACTGCCGTTGCAGGAAAGACGGCCGGCAAAAATCACAGTCTGTGTGAACATGAACATTAATAGAATATCACCTCCCATCTTCAGAGCAATCTGACTATTATAACATTAGCGTTAAGAAAGCTTAATTAAATATCTGCCACAACATAAGTAACCGGATCAAAGTAACAGTACAGTCCGCGGCATATCACATTATAATGTATCATATATTTCCTTATCTGAGTCAGCTTCTTGAGCCGTATCTGGCCGTGCAACACTTACAGTGTCACATACTGTATGCAGAAGTATTATTTTAAGCAACACATTAAGTTGACGAAGCACTTGAGTCAAATGTAATTAAACTCAGATCCACTCGTGTCTTAGACGGGGCAGTGATATCATAAACCTGTTAATGTACGCATTCAAACCCTTTTTCTTTTACCAACTATGTGGCTTTGATCCTGGATAAAGTGTTTAAGTCATGGATGTTTAAAGTTTAACGTCTTCTTATTTGTCTAATTATATAGTTGACTTATCATTCAGGAAGTATGACGCGCTGCGCTGTCAGTACGCTTGTCCATGTTTGTGATTGGTGGAATGCTCCAAATACCACCCCTTTCATGTGAACACGCACCTAACTAGATAGGACACTTGAGCGATCCACTTGATAACCCGCGTCGTAGTACCGTTTAGCGAGAGGGCGTATGTTTTGGATTAGGCCAACCGGCTAACTCAAACATATCCAGGTTAGGTTGAACCAGCTTCGTAGTACAGGCCTCTGGGGTGTCAAACTCAAATACACAGTGGGCCAAAATAAAAATATCGGTACTAGTCGAGGCCCGGACTGGTTCAATGTTTATTGCAAAATGTATTGAAATGAACTTATTGCACATATTAAACCTGGAACTAACAAAGCTTAAATTATTGCCTATAAAAACAACATTAAACATTAAATAATCAGTTGCATTCATTTCTTATGGCTCTATCATTTCTTATGAGTACATTTTTCCACAGGCCAACAACAGCTTCAAAAAAACTATTTCCCTCAAAGAAAAACCAAACATGCCCTGTTGTCGCAAGAAAAAAAGTGCAAAAGGAAACTCAGTTTGCTGCTCTGTGATGCTAGTTCAAGCCAGATACTTGGCATCTCATCTTGGGTGCAAGTTCATCAATTTTTGGGGTCAGGCTCTGAGCTGAGGAAACCCTCAGGATTGAGTGAAGGTGTGCGTGCAATATACCGGCGGGCCAGATCGAATAGTAATTAGAAATTATCCTGAGGGCCGAAATTAAATCCACCAAGGGCCTCATTTGGCCCCCGGGCCTTGAGTTTGACACATGTGCCATAGAGGTTTCTCAATACTATAATTTCCCCCCCTCGACTCCTCGGTCCTCCGGTAGTGACCCGAAAATGGACTTCAGCGCGCCATGTTGAAGGACATCTCATTTATCTAAATGCACATCGAGGACCGAGCGTCGAGCATCGAGGAGGCTCTCTGGAGGAGCTCTAACCGAGGAGACACTGGCTGCATCTCAGGTCGATTAAATGGAATCCTTGCGTCCCTCACTTGTGTCGTTTCCCTGCATTTAGTCCCTCCCACCAGGGAAGCATGGAGAGACGCAAGGAAACCACGAGAAGCAGGGAAATTAGTTTTAAGCGCAATGGGACGTGCTTTCCTCCGGAGCGTCACGTGAAGCGACGTCCGTTTGTGATTACACCGCACAGCAGATGTTTGACAGCAGCTCTGTCCCCGTTGTTTTCACACACACCCCCGCCTCTGTTAGTACACATTTACATTTGTATCATCTGTTGTAGACCCAAATAAATAAAATAAAATAGGAACTCATTCTCAAAAAAGATAAACGCCATTCTTAATATGTATAAACGAAAAAAGCGATCTTGAAAATGTTTACAATAAATGAATAAAATGATTTTTCACCACATTGTTGTTCAGATATATCACTGTTTGTAACTAAATGATACATTAAGTGAAACAAAACACAGTATAGACTGAGGAGTGACTCTCGTGAGTTTCATGTATTTTCTTCACTCCGCTCGGAAACTGCTCTTATGTCAAGAAGCATCAGATCAGTGCATGCTCTGCATCGTCCAATCAGTGAGCGATACACAGTAAGGGGGCGGGGCGAGTATCTGAGAATTTCATCGGAGGATGGTCGGTAGTTCCTCCATAGAGAACCGCAGTGACGCGTCGTAAAACCCGGAAGTAAACTTCTTCCAGTTCCTTCGCGAAAAACCAATGCAAATTCTCCATAGGATTTTGGAAAATAGCTCGAAATAAGGTCTGTGGTTGACACACATTTAAGAGAGGGATCACGTTTTGTTCAGCCGGATAATCTCCACATGTCAACCCTACTTTTATAATTTTTTAAATCATAAATCTAGTCGCAAAAAGCGAAATGCTAACGTTTTGCTATAAACGAACTACAAGCCTACGACTTCAACGTCACGCCAACTTAAGATCGTTTCAACTGACTTGCACTGAAACTGCTTTGAACACTTTAAATATATTAACATTTTAAACTGTATACCCCGGTTATCTAGGCCCGTTTTGTTTAATGTATACCACGTTTATCTAGGCCCTTTTTGTTTTATGTATACATGTCACACTGTGGGAAACGATATTTCGATATTTCTGGATGTATCACACATGTAGAATTTTTGACAATAAAGCTGAATTTGACTTTCGCGTGCTTGCATATTTTAACAAAGCTTTTCATTTTAGCCACACTGATTTAACATGGCTGTGTCAATTACCAGTCTGATATCGTTTTACAAAGATGACAAGAAGAGTGTAGATAGATGAGAGAACCACTACAAGTCAGGACACGTTACAGTGGATGAAGGTGTGCTTACCGGTGTTGTCAGGGCTAGCATGAGGGACAAGGTTTATAGTGTCGGTGGGTAGTGATAGCAAGAGTACGGTTAACCTAGAGTTAATTTATTCACATTAATTCCCATCAACAAATCAATTGTATGTGTCACATGAAATCTTTATTAGGCAAGGCAAGGCAAGTTTATTTATATAGCACTTTTCAACACAAGGCAATTCAAAGTGCTTTACAAAAAATGAAAGACATTAAGAAAATGGCATTTAAAATCAGTCATTAAAAAGAAAAGCTAATAAAGTAAACATTAAAAGAAAAAATACATGGATAAAAGTTACAGTGCAGTCTAAGATATGAATAGTTCAATTAAAAGCAGCGACAAAAAGAAAAGTCTTCAGCGTGTATTTAAAAGTAGTTAGAGTTGCAGCGAACCTGCAGGTTTCTGGGAGTTTGTTCCAGATATTTGGAGCATAATAACTGTACGCTGCTTTACCATGTTTAGTTCTGACTCTGGGGACAGAAAGCTGACCAGTCCCTGAAGACCTGAGAGATCTGGATGGTTCATAATTTAGCAGGAGGTCAGAAATGCATTTTGGTCCTAAACCATTCAGTGCTTTATAAACAGCAGCAGTATTTTGAAATCTATTCTTTGACACACAGGAAGCTAGTGTAAAGACTTCAGAACTGGAGCGATGTGATCCACTTTCTTAGTGTTGGTAAGGACTCGAGCAGCGGTGTTCTGAATCAGCTGCAGCTTTCTAATAGATGTTTTAGTGAGACCTGTGAAGACACCATTGCAGTAGTCCAGTCTACTGAAGATAAAAGCATGGACACGTTTTTCCAAATCCTGCTGTGACATTAGTCTTTTAATCCTAGATATGTTCTTTAGGTGATAGTAAGCTGATTTAGTAACTGTTTTAATGTGACTGTTGAAACCAATAACTAATTTAACCCGCTGACAAGAGAGCCCACCTCCGAAGATCGTGACTGGCTGAGGGACAGACTCGGGGGCAGGTTCTCAGGAATTTCTTGGCTTCTCTACCCCGAGCCAGAAGAGGAACACTACAGCTTGGAAACACTTACTGTTCCTCAAATTATCAAATCTGTTGGGCATCAGGGACCTGAGGCAATTGTGGCAAGCATGGCATTGTCTGAGGAGCAACAGAGGGCAATTCAGGTGGCTACCACTGGTCAGCGAACCAACCCAAACTGGCATTTTTTCAGGAAAGGAAGGTTGACTGCCAGCAACTTTGGAGCTGTCCTGAGGTCAAAGCGTGTGACTGCTTCCCTTATTGCCAGGGTGCTAGGGCAACAACAGGCCCTTGATGGTGTTTTGTCTGTACAGTGGGGGACTATGAATGAATGTGAGGGCGTCAGGGCATTCACCACTGCAACCCAGATGCAGGTCCATGAGTCAGGATTGTTGGGGGCATCTCCAGATGGTCTGGTAGGGTCTTCCGCTGTGCTGGGGGTAAAGTGTCCCTACGGAGCCAGGGAAATGACAATTAGTGAAGCATTGCAAATCAAGGGCTTCTGTGTCAGTAAGGAAGGAGAAACATTCAGCCTGCGTGAGGAACATCCTTACTGGCACCAAGTGCAAGGTCAGCTTCACCTCACTGCAAGAAAGAAGAAGAAATTAAAAAATTGTGAATCGTTTTGAATTTACATTTACTCGCCTTTGCAATTTTGTGGTTGTTAGAGTGTTAGGTTTCCTGTCAGCTCGTCTGTTGGGAAGATATAAAATATTAGTTTCATGGAAGTCACACCGTCACATATACTGTATCAGCATTAAGACATAAAGTACATAGGCTAAAACAAAACATCTAAAGATATAACCTTGCGCTTTGATAAGTCTCGTGAACATTTTCACTATTTTGACATTTGTATAGATGAAAATTGAACTAAAGAAATACATGGTAGATTAATCCATATTGAAAATAGGTGTCAGCTGCTACACTAATTATAATAGTTATATTTCTTAATTAATTAAGATAAGATATTACTGTATTGATCCCAATTTGGGAAATGTTTGTGTTGCAGCAGCATAACAAGAAAAACAAAATATAAGTTATTATATATATACAAAAGTATGTGAGGGATGGAATATTAAATTGAATATAAATGTAAAATGTACATGTGATTTTACGTCCAAGAGAAGCTATGGAGCAGAGTTCTCTGCCAGCCAGAGGTGATTTATTATTAGTTCAATATGTCAAACTGATTTCCCTGACTACAATCTTTAGTTACATGGTGAAACGTTATGCTGCTTGTACTAATTAGACTTATCATATAAACCACACAGGTTTTAATAGGATGTGTTCATTATCTTTACCTATGTTGCGGTCTTTTCAGCAGCGCCATCGCTATAACGGCGATACAGTCACTCACTACCCATTATTTACATTTCACCGTGACATGGACAAAAATGTAACGTCAGCTTACCTCATGGCACGAATCCAGACTCTCCTTTGGAAAACATTGGCCGGGAAACGATAGAACAAGCACGTTTCATGCGAAGACCTGTGGCTGCAACCCGGAGCAAAGCAACAAACCATTGCGTAGCTAACTAGTAGCGCTAGCTTTAGCTAACGTTAGCCAACGAAACGAACTGCCGAGTAAAATTGGAAAACACTGGTAATTAATTATTCTATAATTTGTAAAACTACGGTGTTAAGAACGAAAATTTCAAAAATACAGATTCTAATGGTCAGATATAGATATACAGATACTAAAGATAGGCAGGTACTTGCTTTCAAGCAGAACACAGGGGAAAACAAACTTAGCAGGAGTGTTTACGTGTTCGGCGTAATGACGTACAACGGCCTCGACAATTTCTGTAGTCCTATTCAGCCATTCGGTAACAACCATCGTTTTTCAGACACGTAAACTCTTCAAAAATCCCCAGTGGGGTCACTGCTGATGTATTTAATGTCGTAGAACAAAACGTGATTTACCTCTTAAATTTGTGTCAACCACAGACCTTATTTCGAGCTATTTTCCAAAACCCTATGGAAAAAATGCATTGCTTTTTGAGGAAGGAACCGGAAGTGCTAAAAATGCTAACTTACTTCCGGGTTTTACGACGCGTCACTGCGGTTCTCTATTATCGCTCCTCGCTCCTCCGGCAGAAATAAGTGCCATGGGACGTTACTCAAGATGGCACAGACAAATCAACTTCCGGTGATACCGAGGAACGACGAGCGAGGAAATGAAAATACCGACCTGAGACGCAGCCATTGATGGGTCCTCCACGGCTCCTCCACGGATGCATAGAGTGGCGAAGTCACGCCCATCTACTTCCGGTCCATGGGACCTTATTTCGTAAAAATTATGTATTGAGGTCAATGGAGATAGAAAGATTATCTTTCGATCCCGTTTGAATTGTGCCACAAATTACACATATGATGTTTTGTCAATCTTAAAAAATATTTTCCATGTCAAAAAAGTCACAGTTGGTTGTAAAACTGTTGAAATACAAGTCTATGAAAAATACCCAACTAGAAAGACTACAAATCCCAGATTTGCGTAACTGATGTCATAATTGATGTCACAATTCTTTTCCTCGGCTAAATATAAGAGATAGCTAAGATAACATAACTTTAACAAGATGCCTGTGTGCTTAGTACCAGGTTGTTATCATACCAGAAATGGGTCTTGCTCGTTCTTTCGCTTCCCGTCTGATGAAAGGACCAGGAGTGGCTGGATCAAGTTAGCTACCTAGCTAGTAGCAAGCACGTAAAGTTAGCATTACAGCCTTATTAGCCTTGTCATTTTTATTAGCCTTAACATGAAGTAACATTAAGAAACCCAAAATGTTAAACAGTAACGGCCCGTCCACACAGCGGCGTGCGTTGAAGCTTGCCGGCGGGCGTGTCTGAAACTCGACCAACAACCAATCACATGAATCTCCCGCCCCTGACACACAAGCAGCGGTTTGATTGGCTAGAGCTTGTACTGGCATATGATTCGATTGGCTGACGCTTCTGCCGAGGCTTCAAAAGTTGAACATTGCTCAACTTTTGCAGCGAGCCACGCCAGCAAAACTCCGCTTCGCTTCCTACAATGCAGTTTGGCGAAAAGTGACGTCACCCCATTCAAAGTGAATGGGGAAGCTTTCAACGCACGCCGCTGTGTGGACGGGCCATAACAGCCCCTACACACGGCGGCGTGCGTTGCCGCTTAGCGGTGGGCGTGTTTTGAGCTTGGAGAGTTTACGTGAGCAACGCGACCAACAACCAATCACATGAATCTCTTCTGTCAATTGCATAAAAGGTTTTACATGTCACACTTTATATGATGAACATTTATGACATTAATGTCTATGGTGCTATTTTACGCAACATTCCATGCTGGCTAAATACTGTCTATGTCTGCTAGCTGTCCATTCAAAGGAAGTACACTGGATATAAACTCCCCAAACAGGCGAAAACCTACCAGTTTCACCCACTGTCTCTGCCACCTCCCTCCATGCCTGGCTCCTCCGGTTTGTATCCCGGTAGGTGAACAGGGACTGATCATAAAGCACCGGGTGATTCCCTACCGCTACGATTATTTTCTCCTCCATTTTTTGGCATATGAGGAAATGAACTGCGGTCTGGCTCTCCCAGCATACACGCGGTTTGATTGGCTAGCGCTTGTACTGGTAGATTTGCATAAACGGGATTTGATTGGCTGAGGCCTCCGTCGAGGCGTCAAAAGTAGAACATTGCAACGCTTTGCTCCCACAATGCAGTTTGGCGAATCGTGACGTCACCCTATTCAAAGTGAATTGGCAGAAGCGTTGAAGCGGCAACACACGCCGCCGTCGCCGTGTGTAGGGGCCGTAAGAGCAGTTGTCATATTTCGTGAACCCTTTGAAGAGTACTGTCACACCGGTGTGATCATTCTATAATACACCATTTAAGCCCGGGGGAGAAATGCTAACGCTACATTAGCATCGGCGATCTTTTTCTACTTCATGCTATCTGCACAAATGGTTGACATTAAACATTAAAAAGATCAGGCAGTTCAGAGAAAATCAAAGGAAGGCAGACAGGCAGCTTTGCATGACATTCTCCTGGACGTGTTTCATTGTGGTGATAGTGAGGGTAGTCAATCCCTTGTTTAGCAAGACAGTAGTGACGGCCATCTTGGTGACGTGTGTTGTTGTGCAAGACCAGAGATGTAGATCATTGAGAGTTTCACACAAAAAAATGTGTTACTTCACAGTTTTACGACACATTTTTTTTTTTGACTGGCAAAATTATCTTTCAAATTGACAAACATCATATGTGTAATTTGTGGCACGATTCAAACGGGATCGAAAGATAATCTTTCTCTCTCCATTGACTTCAATACATAATTTTTCCGAAATAAGGTCCCATGGAGGTCCACCGGAAGGGGAGGGACTTCGCCACCCTATTTCCGGGAACGGTGGAGGCGTTACGCATGGCCGGACTTATCTCAGCCAATGACAGCTCTGCATGCATCCCCTGGATATTATTTTAGTAACAGCTGTGAGGGCCGTGCAGAAAGCAGAGCAGTGTGTAAAATATATATCATTCAGTATAACTGGCCGACATTACTCTCTGTATTTGTATGCTGTAGTTTGGTAGATATCTACAAACAAAGAGTTGATATGTTTCTAAGAACATTTAGTGCTTCACATAATAAAATACACGACGGCTGTAGCCTGATTATGCTTTAGGAGCTGTAGGTGTGTGTGGTACAGTGTGTAGGTGTGTGTGTTGTACAGTGCGTAGATGCGGCTGACAGACGGGTCTCAGTTGGTTTGGTGTCCTATGCTTACTTCTAATACTTAATAATAATAATAAAAATATGGGCCAAAATACAACTTTGGGCCCGTAATTGCAATTCCCCATTTCAGCGACCAGAGATAGGGGGGGGGGGGGGGGGATATAGCCAGTCTCTGATTGTGTTACGTTATTATGAGAGTGCTCTCATACTTGTTTGATTCTGATATTGTATATATTTATATAAATATATGTGTGTGTGTGTGTGTATATGTCCGCATCTGTAGCCTGTTATTGTCTCATCATACCGCACTGTCAATGAATTAAAAGTAAATATATAAGCCGTCATGAACACACCTGTCCATCAGACAGAGTGCTGCTGTGCCTCCTGTCATCATTAATGGACGTCTCTTTAAAATGACCGCTCAGAGTAGAGGAGTTCTGATTTCTCTAACCGCCTGCTGCTTCCCCTCCTCTCTCCTCGGTTCTCCTCCTCAGTCCTCCGCTCGCATCTCCTGTGGGCGGCAATAAGTCTCAAGGATAGGAGTCGAGGAGGGGAAATTAGAGTATTGAGAAACCTCTCTTGTGTCTTCATACCTTCCTCTGCCTCTTTTTTCATTATCGCCATGTTAACTTGATTCCGTAGCCCAGCGAATGAAAAGCAGCAGTCGTACGTTTGTCCCATGGGGGTCCTGAACGGGAACCTTGACTTGTCTCCATCCTTAGCTAGGAGCTCTAGAGCCTGTCCTCCACTCAGTGTGGAGCACTGTGGGTGCTTTATGAGAGACAAACGCCTTGCAACCTGAATCCGAAAAAAGAACACATTAAGTCAAAATACACAAATTGAACAACATGAAAACTAAATGATATTGGGGTTAAGGGAAGAATTCACCCTGAATCATGAAATATATATCTCATGTTAAATGTAGTGCTATTCATCTCTATGAAACTAGTTTTCTCTCTGATTATAATGCAACTCAATGGCTTGTCGTGCCAACATTTTTTTTTTAAAACTTCAACAGAATTGTCTTTTCAAGAAATACAAAACCAATAAATACGCAAAAAAATAAAAACCTATCAAATAAATATGTTAGAACAATAAAAGAAAATGTGGAGAGAAGGAAGAAATCTCGAACACTTGTTCATTGTCTCCACTGTAAGGGGTCCCTGGCCTCAAAGAGTTGAATAACCCCTGACCTTGATTGATAAATGGCAGAACAGGTAAGAGGAAACACATTTTTTTGGGAATTTACCAATCCCTTTATGACCTTACTTTATCCATCGTATCGCCTGGAGCTTCATCCAGACTGTAACCCAAAAGCAGGAAGTCATCCACTCCTCGAGCCACAGCGAGCAGTGAGTGACCTCCAGAGACCAGCAGCACCAGGAAGGGGAAGGGAACTGGCTGGAGCATCCTGACGGTGAGGGCGTGGGCCTCCATGTGGTGGATGGGGATGAAGGGCGTATTGTGCTGCCTCACAAACCTCCGACTGAAGTCCAGCCCGATGCCCAGGCTCAGGCCCAGGCCGGGCTTCACCGTGGTGGCCACAGCTGAGAGCCAGCTGGGGGCCACGTGGCTCCTCTCAAGGGCCTCCTGCACCACCCGCTCTATGTTCTCTCTGTGGAGCTGCTGGGCCACTGTGGGGATGATGCCTCCAGTCCTGCAGTATTCAAAATGGAAGAGATACAAGCAGTAAGTACTCAGATTTATACTTAAGTAAAAGTAGAAGTATCAGTGTGTAGAAGTACTCTGTTACAAATAAAGGTCATGCAAACAAAATACTACTCAAGTAAAAGTAGAAAAGTATTGGCATCAAAAAATACTTCAAGCACCAACAGTAAAAGTACTCATTCTGCAGATTGGCCCATTTCAGAATAATATATATGATGTGTTTTGATTATAATGATCGATGCATTAAAGTGTTATCAAAGCTGGTAAGGGTGCAGCTAGGTTTAATGACTTTGTATACTGCAAGCTTGTGCATTTACTCCAGGTGCAACTAAAAATTGTATTATATTTCACATCTACAATCCTAATGAAGTGGAATAAAAGTAAATAATTTACCTGTGAAAAGTAGCAACACATACTAAAGTACAAATATCTCAACATTCTGTTTGCATTTATTTATTTTGTCTGACTCCATACAATAAAGTCTAAGTGGGTTTGAAAAAAAACCTGAAGCAGTGAGCCTGTTGGAGATGTGACACCCACCTGAGATGGACTTCTTTCTGTGAGTGTAGAGACTCCCCCAGTATTTTCCCTGTCTCATCCATAACTGCAGCTCCAGTGTCATCACAGCTTGTCTCAATGCCCAAAACCAGTCTGGAGCAGTGGGCTTTAAGTGAAGCACAGCCCCACAATGTGTTTCTTAACTGTAGCAGCCTTTTTACTTTCGTAGGGAACATAGTTATGCCTCTTGTAGGAGTTAAAATAGGGGGGGGGCAAATATAGTGACCTCACATCATTTCCCATTGATTTCTCTCCATAAAAAAACGGCAATGGCATGACATAAGATTTCGAGGAAATTAACAAAAGACAGACAAAACAACAACCTGGTCGAGTTCCGAGCAGAAAACTGTTTTCTGTCTCTGCTACTCTAAAGCGTGTGGCTGTGTCACATGTAAATAATTCCGTGCACCACCGAGTTTGTGACCTCTGATAAAGTACAGACGCTAATCCAAACATTTGCAATATACCTAAAATATATAATTATTACGGTAACTTAAATTATAAATACACATAGCTAATAACTGGAATAATCGTATAGAAAATCAAGGATAGGTCCAAAAAATGTATGACTTTCTTGGGGGACATTTTAGTCGGCTGCACAAATGCGTGCGCATGGATTCTGACTGACTGCTTCCTGACTTCCTGACTGCTTCCTCAACGTTTTGATGTCAGAAGAGGTAGTTTATTTACTGTAATTAAAACTGTGGAATGTGCGGGTAGCTGGTGTGTGCTGTGTGTAACAAACATTGCGCGTGTTTAAAAATTGAAATCAGCCTTTTCCATGTAGCAGTTGGCTGTGCTGCGTTCACGGTTACTAGAAATGCCGTGCTCAGTGTTTACAGTGGTGGAATGTAACAAAGTACATTTACCCAAGAGCTGTTCTTAAGTCAGACATGTACACTTGTACTTTAGATACTGAGTATTTTTTACATAATGCTACTTTTACTCCACTACAATTTGAAGGCAAATTCTGTAATTTTTACTCCACTACATTTATTTTACAAATGTAGTTACTAACAACTTTGCAGATTTAGATTATTAATACAAAATATAAATGAAAAAAGAAAAGCCTCACCAGTTGTCGCCTATATAAAGTAATTCAAATAAACCCCACCTTTCCCAAGTGCAACATTTAAGTGATGAACACATACATTAATTAATAAAAATATATGGTTCTAAAATGGTCCATTCTGCAAAATTGGTACTCTATTTTGATGCTAATTCTTTTTCACTTATACTTAAGCAAAATGTTGAATACAGGACTTTTACTTGAGTATTTGTACTCATTAGTATTGCTACTTTTAATTAAGTAAATAGTCTAAGTACTTCTTCCTTCTCTGGTTGTTTCAAGGCAACATATTAACATTCTAATTTGTATATCTGAAATAACTCATAACATTTTTAAATGTCTCTTGGATTTCACGAGATCAGACAAGTGCGATTTAGGGGTTAATAAATAGGGGGGGGGAAACAAAAACCCTGATTAAGCAACTTTTTGGTAAACTTGAATTAATAGACTTAATTTGGGTTTGAGTAAAATCATTTTTTTTAAACTAAGATATACAACAATTCAATGTGTCCTTACTTTAATTTGTACGTGAACAAACCAGTAATTTTTCACGTGTCCTTCAATTTGTAATGTGTCATACAATCGGTTTGATTCTGTCTCTACTGTATTTATTGTGCTGTAGACATAAACGTATTTAAAGTGTTTGGGGGAGCTGAATGTTGCTAATGCTATCAAAATACACTTTAATTCCTCGGATTACGTCCTAATATTACTGCTGCGATTAATGAAGGAAATCCTGTTGAAAGCATTTAGGTGAAATTTAAGTTTCTTTTCAGATCGTGAATAATAATGACTTTTGTAAAGTCGTTTTTTTTTAAACAAGGCTGTTGTACACTTTCTGCCATGACCAGGGAGCTTTAGCTAGCAATAGCCCTCTTTTAACAAGCATTTCATGTTGACTTTTCTAAAGGAGTCATGGAACACCCAGCTTGTATTTTGGAGGAGTTGAAGCAGTATGTCGTAAATGAGGCCCCACCAACAGTGTATTACATCCCAGATTTCATATCGGAAGAGGAGGAGTCCTACCTTCAACAGAGAGTGTTTAACTCTCCCAAAACTAAATGGACGCAGCTGTCAGGCAGACGGCTTCAGAACTGGGGAGGGTTACCACACCCCAAAGGCATGCTGGCAGAAAAGATTCCTGACTGGCTCCAAACCTACTGTGAGAAAATCTCCTCTCTTGGTGCATTCAGTGGGAAAACGGCCAATCATGTGTTGGTTAACGAGTACAAACAAGGGGAAGGGATTATGCCTCATGAGGACGGCCCTCTGTACCACCCTACTGTCACCACCATCAGCCTGGGCTCTCACACCCTGCTCGACTTCTACACGCCCGTCAGCAGCCGGGAGGATGATGCACCGCAGACGGAGGAGAGCCGCTTCCTCTTCTCCCTGCTGGTGAAGCCGCGCAGTCTTCTGATCCTGCAGGAGGACATGTACCAGCTTCTCCTTCACGGCATCCGGCCCCAGGGACAGGACACGCTGACGGACAAGGTGCTGAACCTGTCCGCTGCCGGGGCCCAGCCAGGAGAGAGACTGACCCGAGGCACCAGAGTGTCACTGACCATACGACACGTGCCCAAAGTTATGAAGGCAAAGTTTTTACTGGGGAGGAAATGAAGAAAGACCTAATATTTGCTATGGTACAATATATGTTGTGTTTGCCACTGACACCATCTAGTTTATTCTCAGCCAGGATGCTTATCAGTTCTATTTTATATAAGTTGTCTGTATTGTATCACTTCAGCTTTGTTAAATGTATCAAGTAATTTCACTGCTTCAGTAATTTTAATCTCGACATTATCAAAGGCAACAATACAATATAGTTGCAACTATAAATTGTTTAAACACGCTCTGGAGGGAACACAGGGATTTTGGCCTTTGCAGACCATTTACATGCACTAAAACCTATATAACACACAACAGGAAATGGAAAACCCCAAGAAGCATAACGGGGCCCCTTTGAGGGTGTATGGCATCTTTGTTGCAAATATCTATTGAAGAAGAGACATTTTTATTTTGTTTGGTATTTGCATTAGCTGAATGTCTGTAATAATTATTCAGGTCTTCTAACTGGAATTATTTTGTATTGATTTGTCAACTCTTGTTTGAGCATAAAATGGATAGACAATTGGTATTGGTTGTGCTGCTTTGTGTATAAATGTTTACTTTAAAATGTATTTTAACAGCTACAAATAAGAGTGTAACCGCGATATACAAGCATGCTCAATAAGGGGTGGATTTACGCTATATCATAAGTATTGGCAGATGAGTAAATGTAGTACAGCAATGTTTGAGGTAACTCCAAAATCTGACACGACTACAGAGCATTGACAATTTCAATCATTCTTTAAAGAATAATGGCCGATTCAGGTGTTGGACAAAAAAATAGAGTATTGTTTGAGCTCTTCTAGAAATCCACTTTATTTCAACTACACCTTCAAATGCAATGTACCTTTTGTTTAATTTTACTTTAGAAATGTATATAAAAACAATAAAACAAGAAAGTATAGGATTCATTACAAATTCATTGTAATCCTTGAAATTATACAAAAAAATCTTCCTTAACTGTTGGGCCAGCAAGTTTTTTGTTAAACGATTAATGTTATAGTCCGTTTTTTTTTCATGCGAAAGTGCTGTTTTATGCTCCTTTTTTAAATATGGAGATTATCTACTTTTCTCTGATCTTTATTTCAAAATAATATTGAAGTGAATATCTTGGTTTTGGCCAAACCATAAATAAGACCTCACAATTTTGAGATATTTGGATCGACGGTTTTCAAAACGATTTTACATTTTATGGAAAAAACCATTAATCTAGAAAACAATTAGCAGGTAATCTATAATCAGTATTGGAAAAGCCTGTAGACTGATCTCTGTTATGGAAATCTCATAATGCAAATGTCTTTTGGGCTCAAGCTGTCATTTTGTATAGACCAGGCTTAGTTTCTGACCCCACACAATTGAAAGGCTTTGTCATCATGTGCTGTCCTGAAAATTCACTGACTTTTTTTTCACTCTGGTGCAAAATCATATTTCACAGGGGAGCGCCAAAACAATGGAGCCCCAGAGGAAGCGCTGGAAAGGCTCCGAGTGTGGCTCTGACTCCTGGACAGTTTACCCTGTGCTGTCGGATGAGCAGTCACAAGACCTGGAGCTGGTGGAGGCGTTTGCTGCACCCGTGCTCAACAAGAAGGAGACATCTCGACTTCTCCGCGAGCTGAGCAGCCTGTACCCGATGAGCGGCCTTCAGCACATCAAGAGGGTGCGGACGGTGAAGGGCAGCCCCCACCCTCTGGAGGTCCTCCTGTGTCTTGTCAGGGATGCACCACACATGGAGGTTCTGAGCATCGACTCTCTGCTCCCCTCAGGAGTGAAACATGACGCCTTAGGTGAGCCTTTTCGGGTTAAGATCCCTGCACGTCCCCCGTTGACCCGCCCCCAGTTTGAGCAGGCGGGCAAACACTGGCCCACCTCCTTCCATGAGGACAAACAGGTGACGGTGGCCCTGAGGGGGGAGCTGTTCACTGCACCTCAGAAGGCCAGTATGCACACGCACATGATGTCTGCTCTGACTGCGGCCAAAGCAGGAAGTGAGTTGGGGATGGACGCGGTGGGGGCCGTGGTGGTGGACCCATCAACAGAGAAGGTCATTGCAGTGGGCCATGACTGCAGAGGAGACCACCCCCTCCATCATGCAGTCATGGTCTGCATTGATCTCGTGGCACGTAGCCAGGCCGGCGGGAGTTATTATTTTGACCAATACCCCGCTTGTACATTTACTCCCCCAGCCTCGGACACCTTTCGAAACACTCCCAGCTCTCTGCCATACATCTGCACTGGGTACGACCTCTACGTGACCCGTGAACCTTGTATCATGTGTGCCATGGCACTCGTCCACTCTCGGATAGGGCGGGTCTTCTACGGGACAGCCTCTGCCGATGGGGCCTTAGGGAGAAAATATAAAATCCACACGCAGAAAGATCTGAACCATCACTTTGAGGTTTACAGAGGAGTGCTGGCAGAGCAGTGTGAGGATCTGACATCCAAAGAGGAGGTTTACAGGAAGGTGGATTATTAACGGATCAGTTTAAGTTTGGATCAATTGGAGCTGTCACAGGTCGACTGTAGAATACATTTTACATCAGCATTTCCTTTAAATAAAGTTTTTAATCTTTTGGTTATTGTTGTTAGGGCTGCATAATTGATCAAAATTGAATCGGTATTGCAATATGGACTATAGCAATATTCAAATCAAACATAATATTTCAAAGGCTAAACATGTATTAAAATATGATTTTGAATGAAAAATGATAAATCCCCATATTATTATAATTGGAGTTAGGTCAAAAATATAAAATATTTTTTTGTGCAGCCTTAAGTGTTTTGTTGATGGCATGTTTTAGAAAACCCCAAAAATGTCTGCCTTTCCTCCCTGTGAGTTAAAGGCTTGTTTGAAGGAGCAAGTCAGTGACTCTGAAAGCTGAGAGATTTGCTGTAGTTTGTCTAAGCCTTTGTGCAGACATGCATAGGTCCAGATGATCTGATATGGAGCATTTTTTTTATTAAATCTGATGCAAAATGGTAAATGTCTATCTGTGAGTTTTGTAAAGTTTGATGCATTAGGATTTGAAGAGGCTCTTTTTCTCCCCTTGTTTGCAGTGCGATTGACTCAAGTGTGTGTACATTTGACCTTTTTCTCTGTGGAATCTGACCGAATCCAACATCTTTCCAAGCGTTTCAAAAATAATTCCGACGTTGTATACAAAGCTTTCTCATGTTAATCCTGTGGAATGTATATACATAAAAAAAAAGGCTTTTTTGATAAACCCAGGTCTACCAGTCTTAATTCTCAGGTCAAAAATTAAGCCTTCTACTGACCTTCAAGTTTATTATCAGAACAGCTCGCATCAAATTTGTGAATACTTTATTATTTTTTAAAGAAAACCATTTATAGAATGCACTGATAGTACCAAAAAGTTGTTGTTACATTCCCGATGATATCTTGTTCTTGCATTGCTCAGCCATTAAAGAAGATTCTTTGAAGAAAGTTTGAGGGCTCAAACATTTTAATAAGATTAAAGAACAAGACACATCAAGAGCTAATGGCTATGGCCAAACAAAGCAGAACTAGCTGCCTTGATGATAGTAAAGCAAAGTCATAATCTAAAGAAAAGCAGCTACATCATGTGAGTGGATCACAGAGATACTGTAGACCTCCCTTGGTAAACACTTAGACAACATATCCTCTTATTTCTAAACACAGGACTTCTTCTTTAACATACAGGACATAATATTCACAAATAAATCTGTACAATGAAAACAACCTGCCCTGTTCTGATTGAGCTACAAATGATTCACATACCAAGGAAACTGTGCAAATAAAGAGTATGATTCCATTCTTCACTCAGCATGAATACGTTTGACACCCATTACAAAATGAGAGTGTACGAATAAAACAACGAGCCACCGGCCCCTCACCCTTAGGAAGTAAACATCTTTGAAAAATACATTTGGGGCTTCTCTGTGGCTAGCGACCTACTCCCAGTTTGTGTTGCCATGTGAACTGAGGGCAGAAAAAAGAAACAACCAAAAGCCTCACTGATGCCTGGGCCAGCCCAGGTCTATGCAGGCCAAAAATACATCATTAAATATTCACATAAGTTAGTAATGCATATGGCATCCTGTCCTCTACGAACCTACTCCTGCCTTCCTTTGAAACTTTTCATCTCAATCTGATACATCTAAACGACGACAAACTGTACGACTCGGTAAACACATCGGAGGCACACACTACACATGAAGTCACTTCTGCTGCTATGAGGCATAGTGCTCACGATAACTTAATACTTGTTGATGCCGAAGATTCTCACTCCGTGTAGTTGTGGCAGCTTGGGGATCAGGACGCTCAAAAGCGAGGCGGTGTTTATGACGAAGTGTGTCGTGTCGTACTTTGTGTAGAAACTTGCCAGGAAGTATCTGTGGAGCAAAACAAATGGTTAAAAAAGGAAATCAAATATACCTGCTTAAGTGGTAACTGCAAGACAAACCCACAGTTTTCTGATTGTTTAAAAGCATTAAAATGAACAATGTCATTTTCCTGATGCATGGATCTCTGAACTACAACTACAAAACTATAACAAGACAAGAGTTTGGACATGTCGTGAAGTAGTGTGGGATCATGGGAGTCGTTGACTACAACACCTCTGAAGTTATTGCACAATTATATGCTGAAGTCTGCTCTTTCCCAATACTGATTAAAACTGATAAGAACACTGAATAAATCAGTTTCATGTTAAGAATCAGTGTTTTTCTCAGACAGACTGCATTGCGAGCTAACGTTTGCTCATTGGGTTTGTGACAACTTTAGATCCAGACATTCGGGAGACTTTTAGCAGCTTTTAATTTATCTTTAGAGGTCTCCTCTTCAAAACCAACAGACATGGTGATGAAAACCAGTAAAACACTAAATAAAGCTGTTCCATGATAAAAGTCATTGTTTCTCCGATGCTGTTCGTCACACAGATAGGGCTGAGAGGCTGAGAGCAGAACCCCGGCTAACGTTAGCTCAGCTTGCTTCTCTGATGACTTAACATCCCTATGTCCAATGACTAAGTCCTTAATCCGATTAAACATAGTGTTAAAAGATTGCAGGATCTAAAAAAGTGTATTGTTAAAAATGAATTAACGGAGGACACAACAACGTTACAGGAGACCAAATGAAATACGTTACCTTGATTTAACTTACATATTTCTTTAAATTGTTGGAACCATTTGGGATAAGGTAAGTACAAAATATATTAAAGGTCTAGTTGTTTAAACTATTTGAATGCATACAAAATTGCATATTATACCTTAAATGGTGTTGTCATGGTCAACATTTTTATAGATGCTTTCTTTTTTGTTTGGTAGTCAGTGTGACCCAGGATTTTATAAATATATTAAAATGTTTCCTTTATCTAAATCAGTGTAAAGACACAACCATATTATATGTAATACATACAGGATGATGGGGGAGATGGTGAAGAACTTTCTAGATGAGGTGAACTGCACGCCGTAGTCAAGCTGTTCCCAGTGTGTGAGCAGCCTGGCTTTTCCCTGGTCAGGGGTCTCGAAGGGAGTGCCCTTCACTGCATGCATGAACACATACATCCCCTGTAGAGACAAGAACATGGCTGATAATGTAGGGCTAACAATCTGTTAACATATATCATAGCACAATGTTTACATCTCTACGTCTCCATTTAAACTTGAAAAATATTGTAGAGTAGAAATTATGTTCACAATTACAAAAAATTATGTTTCCAGAGATTTTTTTGTGTAAAGTATTTTACGTTTCTGATCGTAGTGCTTTCTAAATATTCACAAATTAGGATTTCCTGCTTTTTGCCATATTTAAAAGTGTTTGGTTTTTGACTCACAAAACAAGAAATTTAAATACATTCCCTTGGACTTTGAGAAACTGTGAAGGTAATTTTTCCAGTTTGTTTTTTTTATACACCAAATGGTTAAGTAGCAATTGTAATGAAACTTTTGGATCAACGACTCGGAACACAAGGAGAACACTGGAGAGCTGGAATGGATGAACGTTTATTGGAAGTTATGGCTGGAGAATTTAAAAGACATTTGCTGCAGCCACGAACAGCTGATGAAGTTTTCTTCACATTTGATAACCAGTCAAAGCTAGCTCTGTTCCTAGAAGGGAGTTATTGCATACTGCTCTCTGACACTGTGCATCAGCTTGGTCCTGTTATTATCTGATGAAGAGCTTGTTTTATGAATGTTTTGGTCAAGCCAAATCGACTCTCTGGGTCATACCAAGACACAGCTGTGGGGCTCCAATGCCTGCATGAGACAGAGGAGTGAGAGGAGAGGCAATAGCTTAGATGACTAGAACTAAAACGAAAAGGGCCATATAGAGAGTTCTACATCACCGATTGCTGAATGAATGAATTATCAGCAAATTGATCGATGGTGACCAAAATCTCTAGTTGCAGATTCTCAAAACTCAACAAAAACAAATGCACGCCAACTTACTTATCTGACAAACTAGCTTGGATAAAAACAATAACTTGGTTGCTGCAGGAGTGTTGAGAGTGAGCTGCACAAAGACTCCCAACAGAAACATACCAGCTCCTGCCTGAGGCTTGGGCGCCTGAGAATACATTCAAAACACAGGAAAAATCGATTGGATGCCCCTACTGTAGGTAAAAAACGAAAGTAATACAACTAAAATGCTGTCTTAATTGGCCCACTGCAGATGTAGTGTGTGACAAACAATAAGCCTTAGTTGACCTTAGGAGCTACTGTTAATAGCCTCATGTACCGGCTGCTGATACACAATCCCTGTAAACTGCCGGCAGCTTGCACTACTTGAGGATGTCACACACACACACGGACTTTGTTTCTTATTTTTAAGCCAGCCATGTAACAATGAATGGTCATTTTTCTTTCTTGATGTGGAGTGGGGAAATGATCATAATAGGTCACAAGGACAGCCTCCCAAAACATAGAGCATATCTCAACAAGCACACACAAGCACAGGCAGAAGGTAACACACACCAGGCTGTGTGCTGAGCATGCATGCAAGATTCATTCGGCTTGTGAGGCTACAACTGAATTTTATTGTATTCAAAATGTTATTTAAAATATCCCTTAATTATCATGGTAAACGGAATATTACATTAATGCACACTATGCAAACACTGTGTTGTTCATCATAACACTGGCAGTCGTTTTTTATCCTGTTTTATTTCACGGTCCTTGTTTTACAATTTATCTTCCTGAAGTGTGTTTTTGTAGGCACCAAATACACCATGGCAAATTCCTCGTATGTGTTACCTACTTGACAATAAACCTGTTTCTGATTCTTAATATGATTTTGGGAGGACAAAACAAGACTCAGCTCTGACTTTTTTTCCCCATTTTGTTGTTGTTATGTACTATACTTATCAAGAGAATAATCAGTAGATGAATTGATACTGAAAATATCTCTAGTTGCAGTTATATTTATTCTGAGAAAAGCTATTCTGTTTCGCTCATAAATTCAGAGAAAAACGTGTAATCCGAAGCTGAAACCTGATTTTTATATATATTATAATTTCTGTAATTTGGATAGTCTATGACTTTTTTTTATTATCTTTTTCTAATCCATACAAAATACATATATTGCATTCTGTCCATCCTCAGAGAGGGATCCCTGCTATGTAGCTCTCCCTAAGGTTTATTGCGTATCTTCCCTGTTAGTTTTAAGTTCAAGTTTTTTTTTTAGGGTCTAAGGATAGAGGGTGTCATATGCTGTAGACTGTAAAGCCCTCTGAGACATGTGTAATGTGTGATAGTGGGCTATATAAATAACATTTGATGCATTGATAAAGCAATTTCAAAATGACCTGATTAGCTAGTGTAGTATTTTAGCGTGCTAAGCAGCAATGAAAGTGTGAGACTGTGACTTACAAAGTTGTGTATGACATTCGTAAGGGTCCACACCACCGGCACACTAAAGAAAGGAATGCTCAAGAGCACAATGTGAAGTATTCCAACCCCGAGAGCATAGGTCAGCCAGATCCCTCGACTGTTCATGACCCGAGTGTTCGGGTTCACCTCACTGTGTGCCACACCCACATTCATCCTGCTCTGGGAACAGAAAACAGAGATATTCACAAATCAGTGTACTCTTCTGTGCCACATAAGTATTGGTCTTTTCTTCCCCTTCACCTATTGCAAGAAGTTCCCTCATAATAAAAACTAATATTTTGGGAATGTCTGTCAAGCTAACAAATGGGGTGAAAATGTTTTAACCCAAAATAAATGTGTTAATTTGCTGGTCTTTATAAAGTTCTAAAAGGTTTAAAATGTCAGATAAATGTTTGAGGTAATATTCATTAATCAGATTTTGACACAATAAGCACTGTAACTGTTATACAAGCTCCAAATACCACAATCCTGAAACATTTAAGGAGCTCTATAATAAACGTGATAATAGACACTTCCTGCAGGAAAAATAGAAATGTAATATTCACAATTTTCTATATGTCATACCTTTGTCTGAAGATGCAAATTATTTAACCAAAAAGCAATTGTAGCGCTATGCATTCCCTGAAAGTCCAAATGTGATAACAAAAAACACAGACATTGCAATCTGCATGAACTTTACCCTCTGGCACACTTTCAGCAGCAGACTGGAGTACAGATAACGGGTCGACTTAAGTTCAAAGGCAATGATGACTTTCGTCCATATTCCTAATGAGACCTGGTGCATGCAAACATCAAGCTGTCGATGTCATCATGTTACCAGCCGGATTACACTATGTTCTAGTGTGAATAAAAAACATTTAGTCACATTCACCTAGTATTACATGAAGCTATCTGCCTTATTTGGGATACTAGAGCTCATAACAGCCAGCTGAGATTCAAGTCGATACATGAATTAGTAGATATGTATGATCTCATAACATAACCAATGATTAGACAAATTACTTTAAAATAAGTATCGGCAACGACCGAAATTCAGACAAAATAAAAGCCTCATTAGAGGATATATGTTGCATAGAAATAATACTTTGGTACTAAACCACTGTCGCTGATTTAGTCTATTCGCATTTTGTAGCAATAGCTGAACCATTAGCTGAGTGAACAAAGTGATTAAACTTCTTCTTGACTGTGAACTGAATGTTATCTTTGTTTTAATGGCTATCTTGCCCTGTCATGTAGACATGTAAACACGAGACGTCCCCTGCCTTGGACTGCCTTCAGTCGTCTCCAGTACATAGCCCAGACCAAACCACTACTAATCTAAACCAAGTTGTTAAGCCTCATTGCGTAAAGAAGAAGCATTAAGACACGTTATGTGGTTGAAAGTACAACATTGAACACTCACACAGCCAGTGTTGCAAACTTACAGGTAGTAGCGAGCAGTAGAGGTATTTATAGAAACAAGCTGCTATGGAGAGAAATGGTTCATCTTCTTGTTGATGTGTGCAACTCACCAGCGCAGACGGCACGTCGTACACTGACCTGAGCGGAAGTAGTTGCGGTGTTCATGATTCGCGGGGGTAACTTCTCAGGCTGTGTCCCGCCCCCTAACTTTATACACCTATGCCCCAACCAGTTAAACGAACCAAATTGTTATATTAAGGTTTATATTGTATGTGTTGAAAATAAGGGTTAAAGCCTGGTTGATTTTTTAAAGGCAATCTTACAAAAAGCACAAGTCTGTACCCGTAAGCTTTAACTCAGGGTAGAGATGTCCCATTTTACTTAACCCGCCCTCGTGTCACTTCTAGCAAATGAGCGTGTAGTTAAGGGGGCGGGAATCAAGTCATTTCCGCCGTGTAGCTCATGTCTGTTGTTTATGAAAGATTCAACAGGGGTTGCAGTCAGAATAACTCTTCAGTAAGTCTTTATGGAAACTGCATTGCCTTGCTATTTAATATGTTCAATTAAGGTTCTAATTGTGTGAAGTCGCCACGTAAGTTGGCACGAGATAAGGTTGTTATCTTTAAGCTAACGAGTCTACTCAAGTAAGTCGCGAGCCGTTAAATTAGCTTAGGTTAACCTAAGTAAATGTAACCTAATGTTACTTTAAACGCTTTAAACGCAATTCAATTATTTTAATTACATTTCTCTTTATTATTACATTTCTTCCGACCAAATTGTGTCATGGCCGAAAGAAGATAACTTGATTGAACTGACATTGGCACTGACTGCCACTATCAGGTAACGTTATTTCAGGTGACATTCTGCTGTCATGACGTTAATACAACATTAACAGTACTAATTGCAATTGGAAATGGGTAATCTGTAACGCAATACATGTTCACTTCAATACAATACAAGTGACTTGATTGTCTTGTGTCAGTGGCCTGTCATTTCAGAGGTCTTAGTAACTCGAGGCACTCATTTGTTTAAAAAAAAAAAGAATATAATTGATATGATCTTAAACAAATAGCCATTAGATATCAAGACTCTATGTTAGAATATATCAATATCAAGCTTGCTAATTAATACAAATTGACAATGAGGCACATTTAGTTTGTCTCACATAATTCAAGATTAAAAGGCTTTATTGTATTATGCACAACAGCTACAGCAAAGTTATTTGAAGATCTTAAGTCTCAGGCTCCTCAAACAGTGCAACTGTGTGTGTGTGTGTGTGTGTGTGTGTGTGTGTGTGTGTGTGTGTGTGTGTGTGTGTGTGTGTGTGTGTGTGTGTGTGTGTGTGTGTGTGTGTGTGTGTGTGTGTGTGTGTGTGTGTGTGTGTGTGTGTGTGTGTGTGTGTGTGTGTGTGTGTGTGTGTGTGTGTGTGGAAATCCATGTTTGAAGGTTTCTCTCCAACACCCCAATGTCTGGCTGATGTTGTGACCATGGTTGAGACTCAATTGCACGCTGAAGAACCACACTGAAACAGGACTTTTCTTCAACAGGTTCCTAAAATCATGAAGCAGCTGCCTCCAGATACTGTACGGCTGCTGTCCAGCTCACAGGTCATCACCTCTGTGCTGAATGTTGTGAAAGAATTGATGGAAAATTCCCTGGATGCTGGAGCTACAAGCCTTGACATTAAACTGGTACAGTAGAAATTCATTTTGAAAATATGATTGAAGAGTGAATTGGCGTTTTATTGCCTATTTTAAAGATTAATTTGAGAATAGGTTTTTTTTCCTGCAGGTAAACGTGTTCTTTAAGTCTTCAGAACTCACAACACTGATTTTGATTTCCCTTTACATTTTACTATTGATTTCACATTGCAGGAGAACTACGGATTGGACCGGATAGAAATGCGTGATAACGGCCATGGAATCAAAGCTGAAGACACTCCTGTGATGGCTCTGACACATTTTACTTCAAGATCTTTTGCCACGAAGACCTGGAGCGACTGGAGACATACGGCTTCAGAGGAGAGGCACTGGGCTCCATCTGTGCTGTGGCCGAGGTGACAACTATTCACCAACATGCTTGTATTATATTACAATCAGATAAGAATAGGCAAATGGGACCGTGTTATTAGAATCGGAAATTGTTTATTTGTCGCACAGCACATTTACATAGTTACAGCCAAGGGGACAATGCATATAAAAGTCCAAATAAAATGATACTAGCATATTAAAAAAGAGGCAAGCTCATAAAATGAATATAAATCAAATAAGTACAGTACACACCCATGGTAAAAAATATAAACAAAAGGCAGTAAGTATAACGTATAAAAGAAGTAAAGTAGCAGCTATGAGTGACATTAAAGGGGCCTTGTATGCTCATTCTCAGGTTCATATTTGTATTTTGTGTCCCGACAAAATACTGCCTGTCTTTTTACCCTCTGTCTGAAACCAGAGCCCAGTCTCTGATTGGTTAGCTGGCTCTGTGCTACAGGAAAGGGAAAACTCCAAAAAGCCTAATAGAGCCTTTTTAATATATTGTAAGAATGTGTTATTTTACAACAGTTTTGTTACAGCTTGAAGTAATGAAGTAGCAGCCAAGAATAATATATATTGAACATAAGCAAAGATTATTGCACAACAGTGTTGTCATAGTGGTGCGTGCTTGCATGCGTGCGTGCATGTCAGCATGTGTGATACATATTGCTCTAAAATGTGTACAAGTTTTACATATACATACAATAATTGAACACAATTCTCACTTTTGTGTCAATTCTAATATTATAATTGTAAGGTGGTTGTTAAGCATAACAGTTTTGTTAGGAATTAAATATACATCCTGGTTTATTACAGCATATAAAGTGTGATGGTTGGCAGCCTGATGTTTTATTGTACTCTTCTCCTTTCAGGTGGCTGTCATCACAAAGACAGAGGAGGAGGACATCAGCACACAGTACACGCTGAACTTCACAGGACAGATTGTTTCTCAGAAGCCATCTCACTTGGGTCAAGGCAAGACACAAATAAATTAAATCCGTCTTTAGCGAGCAGCCAAAATCAAAGACAGCTTTATACAATAATAGTAGAGTGGGTCACTGAAGTTGGAGTCACTCTGGGTTTGAATCTTTCTGGATCTACTATTCTACGAATCCAATTTCGCTTCAATATGGATTCTTAATTCAGAAATGATTCTGGATGGAGTGCATAGGCCTGGTAATTTCAGTATCTACTCTATTCTATTCTGCTGTGAGGAGTGGCAAATTATCAAATGATAACAGAGTCAAATAAGTATAAGATTCAATTGTTATATCAACTACATTCATTGCAATCAGTCTGTTATTTAAAGAAACCAATGCAGCTTGACACAGCTGTGACTTGCTGTGAATTATACATTTTTGTAAGTTAAAGCATACACTATAGTTGGGCTTTACCTTGCTGTGGGATATTGATTTTCTTTTGGGTGGTTAAATAGGATTTGATGCTGGCTTCTCCTTATATCTACTGTGGGTAAAACACTGACCTCATACTTCCTCACTTTAAAACATCCAAACTATCCATCAAGGGATAACTTAGAATGATTGATGATAGAGGTAATATTATTACAGAAAAACACACACCTTGAACACTAACCAGTTAGTCCAGTGTTTCCCCTAGGTTTACAGCTTTGGGGAGGCAATGTGGTGCTATATATATATATATATATATATATATATATTAATATATATATATATATATATATATATATATATATATATATATATATTAGGGCTGTCAAGTTAACGCGAAAAATGTTTTAACGCCACTAATTATTTTAACGTGTGATTAACGCATGTGTATTTGTCCTTTGCCCGCCCTTAGTGTCAGAGCCCAAAGGCTTGACGTTGTTGTTGTTGTTAGTTGGATGGTGGAAGATTCTAGCGAGAGATATGGATACAAAAAAAGGTGTTTTAAACAGCAAGCCAAGCACCAGCTGATGCCGACAGCCCCGCACCTTCCGCTCGCTTGCGGCATGCCACGCTTGAAAGTTTGCCGTGGAGACGCCTGGACAACAACAGCGATAGCTAAATGGGTGGCTACAGCTTAACATTGTGGAGGACGAGGGGCTGCGTTAGATCATTCGGATCGCATCCAACGTGTCCACTGCACATCACAGCGCATTATTTTGACCCACAGTGGGAACTTCATTCTCATGCTTTGACTGTTATGAAGACAGAGGAGCGGCATTTTGCCGACACCTGTAAACAGGGTTGTCTGTTTGAGCAACTGGCTCAGTACAGAGAAGTACACAGGGTTGGGAGAGAGTGTAAGAGAGAGAGAGAGGTTCCAGGTTGTTGTATTGAGAATATTCAGGAGAATATTTGTTATTGTTCAAATGATAATAAACATTTGCATAAAGCATATTTGTCCACTCATATGTTGATAAGAGTATTAAAAACTTGAAAAATATTCCTCTAAGGTACATTTAGAACAGACAATAAATGTGCGATTAATCGCGATTAACTATGGACATTG
>NC_136904.1:63564507-63636624 GCF_949606895.1 Notothenia rossii
GATCGTCCCCATGAAATTGGGAGGAGTACAGATGAGAATAGAAGTCCTTGAATGCAGTATTTATCTCTGTAGGGTCTAGTGCAGGGGTGGGCAATTATTTTTTCCATGGGGCCACATGAGAAACAAAAAATATTGTGGAGGGCCGGGCCAAAAGGCTGAACTCAATTCTGCATAATATTAATTGTATTTCTTTATAAAAAGCAGTAAATAGCATTGTTTTGACAAGCTGGTAAGAGTATATGTTATAGTTGAGCAATGAAAAAGTGAGGTTGCCTTACAAAAAATGTAATTTATTCAATCAAATTTCCCAAAACAATGGTAAACAAAATGTCAACGTTTTTTCACCATTTCTGACTCATATTAGTGAACATTTTCAGTCGCATTCACTACAAAACACATTTTGAGTTTCATATACTGTTGGAAAGTTGTGTAAAGGTTCTTAGCATTCTTAAGACATCACAACATTGTCTTTGTGCTGCAAACATTCAGCAAGGTACATCATATTGAACTGTCACTGAACATCACTGAACTGTGATTTTGAGAAAAGGCTTCCAAAGAAAGTGTCCCAGTTCACTGCTAATTGGTTCCTTTACATGCCTACATTTGTAGTCTAACCACCTCATTTGGTGTTTTTAAGTTCTTTTTTCTTGTTCAGTGAGAGAAATCTAGTCTCTGCTGGGCTTTAACGAGTGCATCGAAGTCAGGTTGAATGTCTGAGGTGGAGATGCGAAGCACAGCTGACAGATGATCATCAGTGAGAGAGGATATACAGGACTGTCTCAGAAAATTAGAATATTGTGATAAAGTTCTTTATTTTCTGTAATGCAATTTAAAAAAAAAAAAAAAAAAAATGTCATACATTCTGGATTCATTACAAATCAACTGAAATATTGCAAGCCTTTTATTATTTTAATATTGCTGATTATGGCATAAAGCTTAAGAAAACTCAAATATCCTATCTCTAAATATTAGAATATCATGAAAAAGTATACTAGTAGGGTGTTCAATGAATCACTTGAATCGTCTAATTAACTCGAAACACCTGCAAGGGTTTCCTGAGCCTTGAAAAACACTCAGCTTGGTTCAGTAAACTAAATCACAAGTATGGGGAAGACTGCTGATCTGACTGCTGTCCAGAGGACCGTCATTGACACCCTCCATCAGGAGGGTAAGACACAAAAAGAAATTTCTCAAAGAGCAAGCTGTTCACAGAGTGCAGTTTCAAAGCACATCCACAAAAAGTCTGTTGGAAGGGGGAAATGTGGCAGGAAACGCTGCACAACCAAGAGAGATGACCGCAGCCTTAACAGCATTGTGAAGAAGAGTCGCTTCCAGAATTTGGGGGAGCTTCAAAGACAGTGGACTGAAGCTGGAGTCCAGGTATCAAAAGTCACTGTTCACAGACGTGTCCGGGAAATGGGCTACAATAGCCGTATTCCCATGGTCAAGCCACTTCTGAACTCAAGACAACGGAAGAGGCGTCTGACTTGGGCTTAGGGAAAAGAAGCACTGGACAGTTGCACAGTGGTCCAAAGTCCTCTTTTCAGACGAAAGCAAGTTTTGTATTTCATTTGGAAGTCAAGGCGCCAGAGTCTGGAGAAAGGCTGGAGAGGAGCAAAATCCAAGTTGCTTGAAATCCAGTGTGAAGTTCCCACAGTCAGCGATGGTTTGGGGAGCCGTGTCAGCTGCTGGTGTTGGTCCACTGTGTTTCATCAAGCCCAGAGTAAATGCAGCTGTGTACCAAGAGATTTTAGAGCACTACATGCTTCCGTCTGCTGAAAAGCTCTATGGAGATGAGGAATTCATTTTCCAGCATGATCTGGCACCTGCCCACAGTGTCAAAACCACCAGTAACTGGTGTACTGACCATGGCATTACTGTCCTCGATTGGCCTGCAAATTCCCCTGACCTGAACCCCATAGAGAATATGTGGGGTATTGTGAAGAAGAAGCTGAAAGACACCAGACCCAACAATGCTAATGAGCTAAAGGCCGCTATTGAAGCATCCTGGGCATCCATAACACCTCAGCAATGCCACAGGCTGATTGCCTCCATGCCACGCCGCATTGATGCAGTAATCCGTGCAAAAAGGATTCCCAACCAAGTACTGAGTGCATTAATGGACATTTTCAAATGTTTGATTGTGTTTTGCTGTTATAAATCTTTTTTTTTTTACTTGGTCTGAGGAACTATTCTAATTTTTTGAGATAGGATTTTTGAGTTTTCTTAAGCTGTATACCATAATCAGCAATATTAAAATAATAAAAGGCTTGCAATATTTCAGTTGATTTGTAATGAATCCAGAATGTATGACATTTTTGTTTTTTTAATTGCATTACAGAAAATAAAGAACTTTATCACAATATTCTAATTTTCTGAGACAGTCCTGTATACCTGGATTTCATAAACTTCATCTTTGAAAATGTTTGTTCACATATGTAGGTAGAGCCAAAGAGAACCAACATCTTCTGAGCATGTCTCCTCATGTTTGGAAAGTTCTCCTCCTCGAGAGAAGAGTAGAAATCCAGCAGAGATCCTGACTTAAAGCGCTCTGCCAGTACTGCATCAGACTGCAGGTCAATGAGTTCCAGCTGAACATCACTGGGTGCATTATCCATACTGCAGGTAAAGGGAGAGGAAATCATGAGCATTTCATCCTCGATTGTTCGGAGATCTTCAAATCGCCTTGAAAACTCACCATGCAATGCTCCTAACATGGATGAGTACCTGCGGAGGTGATCAGCTGATGGTGTGACTTCTTTCAGGGTTTGCATGTGAGTGAGAGTGTTGCTCTCCAGTTGGCTTGAAAGAAACTGCATCTTTCTCATGAAAGCCTTCACCAGGCTGTGCATTTCATGAACAAAAAGGCCCTTGCCTTGCAGTTTGGTGTTCAGTTCATTCATCAGTGCAGTCACATCAACAGCAAATGCAAAATCTGCCATCCAGTCCTCATCTGAGAGCTCTGGGATGTCTTTGCCTTTCTTCTCACAAAACTCTTGAATCTCTGCTTTCAGGTCCCAAACTCTTTTTAGCACTTTGCCCAGGCTGAGCCATCTGACAGCTGTGTGGTAGCCGATGTCACTATGCTCAGTCTCATGCTCCTCCAAAAGTGCAACAAACTGTCTGTGATTCAATGCCCGTGCCCTGATGAAGTTTACTATTTTAGTAACAACATCAATAACATGGTGAATTTTTAGCACTGACTTGCACAACACATGTTGGTGTATAATACAATGCAAAAATACCAATTTCTGATCTGCGTCGATTTCAGTCACTTTATCTTGCATACGTTTCAAAAGTCCAACATTTTTACCTGTAAGATTTGGACAACCGTCTGTTGTGACACCTGCCAGTCTGTCCCATTTCAGTCCCAGCGTGTCCATGCACGCATTTACCTCCGTGAACAGATCGCTCCGTGTCGTCGTCCCTTTCATCGGCCGCATTGCTGCCAGCTCCTCCGTAATCTTGAAGTCCGGCGTTATCCCACGGACAAATACGAGTAACTGCGCTGTGTCGCGGACATCACAGCTCTCGTCCAAAGCCAAGGAGATAAAGTCAAAACTTGCCACTTCATGTTGCAGCTGAAGCTCCAGATTCCCCGCAATGTCCTCGATCCTTCTTGTCACGGTTCGCCTGGACAGCGGGACTTGCTCAAAGGCTTCTTTTTTTTCAGAGCATATTAGTGCTGCAGAGTCCACTCAGCACTCTTTGACAAACTCCCCCTCTGAGAATGGCTTACTGTGTTTAGCTATTTTGTGGGATATCACGAAGCTGGTCTTGGTTGCTGCATCCTTGGATGTGTGAAGCTTGGTAAAAAAGCCTTGCTGCTTTTGCAGCTTAGCTAGCAAAGCGTTCGATGTGCGCGCCCTTTCAGCATCAGTCAAGTTTTTGTATTTCTCCGCGTGTTTCGTCTCGTAATGCCGACTCAAATTGTAGTCCTTGAACACGGCGATCTGCTCCCCGCAAACTAAACACACGGCTTTACCTCCGACTTCAGTAAATAAATACTTAGCAGTCCAATTTTTGTTGAAAACCCTACATTCGGCATCTACCTTTCTTTTTTTAGCATCAGCTGACATTTTTGAGCGCTAAAGTCGTCTTGTGACAATTATCCAATAACGCGCACGTCTTGATTTGACGTATTGCGTCATTATGTACGTGAATAAAAAACAACTTCAAAATAAAAGCATTGCAGCTTTAGTCCATGCATGAGGTAAAATTTGAAAATATGTTTATTTTGTAATTTCCAATTAACCTTACACGGGCCGGTCAGAGTCAACCAAAGGGCCGTATGTGGCCCGGGGGCCGTACAGTGCCCAGGTAGGTCTAGTGTGACATTGCCACTTTGTGTATTAATACTTGTGATTAGTTGTTTCGATCTCCGTCCTTTTAGCTGGTTAGCTAACAGTTTTCCTGCCTTCTCGCCATGCTCATAAAATGTACTTTTGTTTTTTAGCAGAATGTTTTGAGTCTGGTGAGTAGTAAGTAGGTCAAATTTAGTTTTGAGTTCCAGTCTAGTGTTATATAGCTCGGGGGGTCGGGGTCAGAGCGTATTGTGCATCAGTTCCAGACATTTTGGATAACAGGTCTGAATGTTCCCTTTGGGACTTTCGCCTTTTGTTAACGGTGAATTAAATTATTTGTCCTCTTAGGTAAGCTTTAAGTGCATCCCAGACCATGAGAGCAGAGGTATCGGATGTGGTATTTGTTTCTAGAAAGAAGGTGATGTGATCCCCCAAGTATTTTACAAACTCATCATCAGACAGTAAAGATGAGTTAAAACACCAGTACCTTGTGGGCATCGGGACACCTGGGAGTGCCAGTGACATCACAACAGGCGCATGGTCAGATATAACAACACTCTGGTAAGAACACGAACGGACTTGGGAAAGTAGTCTATTATCAATGAGAAAATAATCTATTCGAGAATATGTATGATGAACATGGGAGAAAAATTAATACTGTTTCTCTTTTGGGTGGACGAACCTCCATACATCTGAGATACCACACTCTAAGAGAAAGGATTGAATTTGCAGTGTTGATTTACTCACTGCACCTGACTTGGTGGAGGAGCGATCCAGCGCCTGGTCCAGCCAGCAGTTCAAGTCCCCTCCAAGTATCAAGTGGTGCTGGCCCAAGTCGGGAAGATTAGAGAAAAGGCGGACAAAGAAGACAGCGTCATCTATATTTGGGGCATATACGTTAGCCAGGACAACGTTCATGTTAAATAGTTTCCCAGTAACGATTACAAATCTACCGTTCTTGTCAGCCGTAATATCAAGTGGTTCAAAGACTACGCCCCTTGCCACAAGGATAGAAACCCCTCTTGCTTTTGCCTGGAAGGTAGAATGAAAGTGCTGCCAGAAGATGCCAGAAATCTGTCATTGTCTGCGGAACGCAAATGTGTTTCTTGAAGGAAGATAATGTCAGCGTTGAACTGCTTCAGATGATTGAGTACTTTCCTTCTTTTAATTGGGTGGTTCAGACCCTTGACATTCCAACTCACAGTGTTAAGAGAGCGACTCATATGTTGGGAGAGAAAAGTATTGTTTGAATAGGGTTGGTTTGGTGTGGATTCCTGTCAACATTAGGAGAAAAGAAATAGACCATTGTATGTTTACTATCCACACCAGACCATTGTAAAGAGAAAAAAAAAAAAGTGACATTTATTATAATATCCCCACCCTGTCCCAAAAAAGCTTCCAAAGAACTCAGAAGCAAAATAAAATTAACCATACCCCAGAAAGCAACTGTGTTAATCAGTTGCATGCTTTCCCCAAAACTTACCATCTGCAAATCAACTTCCCTGCACTTGCTATCTCAGCCCCACAATCCACATTGATACAAGTACCTCAGAATCAAAGCGTTTTCAACTTTAAATGTATGTTAACAACCTTACACACGAAGAGGTTAAACAAAAAGCAGTGCTCGGGGATGTAAATAAGAAAAAAGAAAACACACACACACACACACACACACACACACACACACAATAAAATAAAAAGGTAACTAGATAATAACAATAATGAAATAACTGATACAAATAAACAATGGTAAACAGCAATATTAATTAAAATAAGAAATAGTAATAATGACTAAATAAGCATTTGGAGGGTCAAAACGTGACATTCTTTTCATTACACACACACAGCCGAGGGATTCACAATGATATGGAGCATAGGTGGCATATCTCAATGCAAATCACTCCGAATAGAGTAACAGTGACTGGGGGTTTATTCATAACAAAAATGAATAAATAAATAGTCACAGTAATGTGATGGGAAAGCATAAGACTGTACCTCGACATGTATAGTATGAAAAAAAAACAGCAAAGAGTGTCAAAAAGTCCTTCTCCACAGCTTTATAAGATATATTAGCTTGTTATGGAGTGATGTATGAAGCGCAACGGCGCTGATGAAACATAGATCAAACCTGCTGGATATAGGAGTGACGTTCTCAAGCCGCGTTGATAAAGTGCGACATCCCCTCCCGGTGCGCCGCGCGTTGCTCCACGATCTCTGGGCATTAGTCTTCAAAGATAGCCACGGGCTTTCCCTGGAAAAACAGTTTTCCCCGCCGCTTCTGGGCCTCCTGAATGATCAGCTCTTTCGTCCTGAAATGATGGATGCGGGCTATTACCGCTCTTGGTCTTGACCCGGGACTTGGCTTGGCAGTCAGGGCTCTGTGTGCTCGGTCCAGCTCCGGAGCTGTAGTGAGGACTTGGTCACCCAGAAGCTCCACCAGCAGTCTCGAAAAAAAGTCTGTGGGACGTGCACCTTCAATCGACTCCGGTAGTCCAGTTATCCTTATGTTATTGCGGCGGCTGCGTGACTCAAGGTCTATAGCTTTAGCCTTTAGCTTGTTGTAGCTTCCCTCCATTGCTGCGCACTTAGCCTCAAACTCTTCCATTTTGTCGCTGAGCTGATTCGCGTTAGCCTCAAGGGAGGTCAGGCGGTTACCGTGGTCTGTGACTGTCTCCTGGACAAAGTGTAATTTCGCTTCCAGAGAAGTCATAGCCGACTTAAATTCCTTGGAAAGGGCGTCTCTGTGATCATCCAGTAGCTTAACCAAGAACGGCATGCTACGGCATAGCAGCTGCCTCGTCTCTCTTCTCCTTTTTGCTTGTTTTCGAAGCCATTTAGCCGTTTCAACGGAAAGTAGATGGCTATACGTATAATAAATAAAACGATTAAACAAAAATCCCCTCGTTGTTTACAGGTAAGAGGTTTAAAAGTGAGTTGTATGTTAAAAGTAGTGGGAGCTAGAGAAACACGCGTCTACTCCATTCCTCATAGCCGGAAGTCTAAACAACAGTGTTTTAACAAATTGTATTAAATAATGTGATAACAGAACTCTAAACAGAATAGCTGAAACTTTAACAAAATAAATGACTCTGTTACCTCTAATCATTAACCCATGTTTGGAAAATGTAATTAACTGTGTGTTGCTGCTAGCATACATAATACCTGACGTGGAAACGTTACTTGTGGATGGGGCTACAGAGCTACTAGAAAGACTAACGGACCCGGTGCATTCCTCCGTCTGAATGTGGTTCACTTTTGCTAAATGTTTAGACAAATTGCTTATGTTACCGCCCTTACATGCTAAACTCTTATTGCACTTTTGGCAACGAGCATTTTCCACATCGAGACGGGTAAAGTTTAACCACACCTCGGAGCGCGTTCTCTCCGCGATCTCCGCAGTGTGTTGCTGCATGTAGCAGCTGCGTGTGTGTAAACTGCCCCGCCCCCTCGCAAGCAGGCAGGGGAGAAATACATCATAGACGCATTTGTTTGTCTTTTTGCATATTAGAAAGGAGTTGGCGACACTAAGACTGCGATATAATGCTTATGTAGCAATAATACATGACATATATTTTTGAAATGTCTCCAGTACCGATAAAAAGACAAATAACGTTGGAGCTTATCGGCGCGTAAAACACACGTGATGACGTCACCAACGAATCGACGACTGAATTAGTTGGCAACTAATTTGGTAATCGATTAAGTCGATTAGTTGTTGCACCCCTAATTTAGGCAAAGTTAAAATGACTTATAATATATTTTATTTTTCATTTGTCAAAGTGATGTGCCTTTACAAAAATGAGTATAAAACACTGAGGATTTGAAAGGTGAACTTTAAAGGTTTGTAGTTCGGTACATCAGGGATAAAGGCAGTTTTGGTCAACTTGGTTTTATGTAGGTAACAAAATATTTTTTACTGTGGAAAAAAAAGTACATATAAGTTACAATAAAGATTTAATTTTGAATTAAAAAACATATCTATTTGTCCTAGTTTCAAACCAAAAACAAGCCACAGCATTAATCACAATTTAGCTGTCTGTGCATTACAGGCAATCATCATTTCCTTAAAATATATTAAATACACTGCTGTGTCCTACTTAGAGCTACAGTACACTGGTATCTGGGTCTTTAATCTGATCGTAGAGATGGACATCAAGAGGGCATAATACATCAGGTGTGGTGTGAGGAGTTTCTGTGGACGTTGCAGTGCATCCTATCCACTGTAAAAACCTGCCACATTAGTTATCCATTTTCACTTTCAACTATTTAAACAAGGTCTGTATGCACTGTTATGTTGGTGGCTTCAACAGCCAGTCCTATGACCAACAATCAAAAGAAAAAAGGACCATGGGATAACATTTTATTCTTTTATGCTAATATGTAGACCAGGAAGATGTAGCCAAGATCAGCAAGAGACGCTGAATGTGTTGGATGTCAACTGTCTTCTGACTGTTTACTGCAAGTGTTGAGATTTTCCCGACTACAGTCTCCATTCCCTATAGTTGCCTTTCAAGTTCGTTCAGTTAAGGGTATTACACTTGGGCTGGAGCCACACGAGGACGTTAACGCAAACGGACCGAAATCGATATCAAAAAAGTCTTCCGTCCACATGCAATAGGCACCAGAAACATGTCCGTTCACACGAGACCGCTCGAAAGCGCTGGAGACGCTGTAGTACATATGCCTGTAAGTGGCGCTGTACTCCTGCCACAAAAGCAGCGAAGAAGACTTTGCGCATGGTTGCCCTTCTGTTTATTCTTCGCTGTGGACGCTCTGCCTCTTTTTCTCCCTCCCTGAGGCAAGCGTTTGCTCGTGCTGTAAATCTCTCAGGTAGTCCACCAGCAGATGAAAAACACCCACCTCTCCGCCTCTTCCAAGGAACGAGGGGACCGTGCAGCAGAGTTTCAGTTAGATTTTTTTTCGCCGGTCAACATGTCCGTTAAAGTTTAAATCTTCCGAACAAAATTAGAAAAGTTTCGGTCAAAGGTCTTCTTTGTTATTTATTGAGTTTTAAAACAAATGAATAACGACTCTATATAATAATATAAGAATACAAAACGGAGCCTCTGTTTTCCTCCCCCTCATCTGACAGCCCAGCAGCTGATCTCTGAGCAGGAGAGGTGGGGAGAGGCAGGGCTATTGCTTCAACGTTATCAGGACATGATCTTATAGGGCAGGGGTGGCCAACCAGTCAGAGGTTAAGAGCCACATTTTTTTCTATGTTACTGCAAAGAGCCACATCAAACACACAGTTACTGATACTGCTTGTTTCAGTTTTTTGTTTTCTGGAGACAAGATTTCAACCACGTCACTTATGCATTTTTGTGGCATTGGGATATATATTTTTAAAATCCTCTGGAGCAGAGAGAGGAGCTGTGGATTGTTGTTATTGATTAATGCATCAGTTTTTCTTAAGGCCCTGACACACCAAGCAGTCACCAGAGAACTCGCCGACGCCGACTGTTGCGTCGGCGTGTTCTCCTGCGTCTAGGTAGTGTGTATTCGTCATTAAAAACAGGCAACAACCTGAACACAGAGAAGAAGAACAGAGTACGTGATATAAACAAACAACAAATAGCGTGTACGTTCCATTTTCACTCTCGTCCATCGAAAACATGTTTCGTGCGGTACTTTAGCTATCAGCCATTGGAGTGTTGCTTGTGGAAGACATTCTCAAGCAACCGTTTCGCTTCTCATGCACTGATTCGCTAGCTGAACAGCCAATCAGTGATTTCTTTGTCCGACTGCCTGACTTCCCCAAACTCACACATATACAACTCGATATGAACTGAAGAGCCGCGGGTTGGCGCCCCCTGGTATAGGGCGTAAACACGGAGCCGTTTCCCCCCCAGAGCGTTTCGTTCGCAGATCTACCCACCTTGGGACCCGTTATCGTTATATGCGTTTCCATGTCGGCCTCGTGTGGCTGAACCGTCTATATCAGGGGTTCCCAACCTTTTTTTCCCAAGAGCCCCCCCAAATGACTCCTGTTGGAAGCTGCGCGTCGCCCCCCCCCCCCCCCCCCCCCCCCCACACACACACGGGGGGGGGGGGAAATAGCGGTAATTGAAGTTTAAAAGTCTCAAAAATGCTACAACTACTGTCACAAACTGGATGAATGTGAAGCATTTTGTTAAAGGAGGATGAAAGCGTAATTAAGGAGCAATATTGGATTGACTTTGATGGTTATTGGACTCAGGATTCATTCATTTGGATTCCCGCTGTATGAAGAAATTAAAGGACGGCGCAAGTGGAAACAATTCACAAAGGGAAATAATCTACAAAATGGAGGAGATCCATCTGATCGGAGCAACTGTGACAAATAATCCAACTGAAACCGGCATGGACAATGACTATGTTTTTTAAAAATGCGCTGATCCAGAAAAGCCCGGTTTGGACACGCGCAGAGCACACATTTCTATTAAAGAAAGAATTACACATTTCTTGTCTTTTTATGCCTATAATAGCTACTAACTTGAATTTTTATTAAAATGAATGAATAAATTATTTTTTATATTTTATTGTAATGTCTTTTAGTGACAATCATGTATTGCGTTACAATTATATGTAAAAAAAAAAAAAAAAAAGTCTAAATATGATATTTCGCCTCCAATCATCTGAGGCCTGGTGCCCCCCCTGCGATCTTTGGCTCCCCCCAAGCGGCACACTCTGTGGAAGAGCCTGGACACCAATACGTAGGTGGCACACACTGCAGTTCATATATTGGCCGATAGGGACTGACTGCAGAAAGGAGCAATTTCCATAGACCCCCATGTTAAAATGCCCAACTTTACAGCAGAAAAAAACATGTTTCTACCCATGGATGCAATAAATATTATAATGAATATAGTTAGATTCCACCTTCATGATTATGGATCTGTGAGTGAATTGTTTTTGAACCCGACCCTTTTATTTATATTGGGTCTTAAAGTTTTTGCATCAATTAGGGCGTGGTCACATTGAGTGACGATTCTGTGATGTGACTGCTGCTTTTAGCTTCTTGTCTCTCTACTAGCTGCTCCGTGAAGCTACAGGCACTCTGCCTGTTCAGCTCATCCAGGGAACACAACTTGCCCCCGGCCGTGTTTGTTTGTTCTTCATGCTTATATATCGGACTATTGTGACTCGCTCTGCGGTTGGAACAGACGGTGCATGAATGCGGTTTTGTGGTAAGTGAAATTTGAGTACTTTAAATTTATTTATGTGTTAATGATTTTAATCAGCTACGTAATTAATGTTAAGGCTTGGGTTAGCGTGTAAGCGAGTGGTAGCTACATCGGTGCTAACGATGCTAATAGTAGCCTCCAAGTTAAATTCATAGACTATTTATAAAGGTTAAAACGAAATAGACAAGTGTTAAGCGGGATAATACTGTACAACAAACTGCTTCTGTTTGAGGTTGATAAAATAAGGTCATCCTTGTAATTTAGAGAGATGATTATTATGTAGGTAGGAACTATATGCATCGCTAAGGTTAATTTAAATTGGCTATGCTCAAGTATGTAGACAAGCTAATGTCGAAGTAGTGTATGTGAAATCAACCTCACAATAAGATGTGTGTATATTACAATTATTAATTAAAAAATGTAAGATGATTACTTAGATATTACAATATGGTTGGTTGAGCTGGAGTTCATTATTGAGCTTACACGTTAACATCACAGTCATCTGAAGAACAAACCCAAACCTTGTTGTTTTTATGAATTGCATTACCAAATTGGTATCAAATAAACAGTAAGCATTGGTAACACAACTTCCAAAGTTACAGTAGAATAAAAAAGACCCTGACTCGGACAATACACAATCCAACATGTTCAACAGAAGGGAATCAGTTATATTGTTTGTACACATGGTACTTTTACATATACAGTGGGGCAAAAAAGTATTTAGTCAGCCACCAATTGTGCAAGTTCTCCCACTTAAAAAGATGAGAGGCCTGTAATTTTCATCCTAGGTATACCTCAACTATGAGAGACAAAATGAGAAAAAAAAATCCGGAAAATCACTGTCTGATTTTTAAAGACTTTATTTGCAAATGATGGTGGAAAATAAGTATTTGGTCAATAAAAAAGGTTAATCTCAATACTTTTTTATATACCCTTTGTTGGCAATGACAGAGGTCAAACATTTTCTGTAAGTCTTCACAAGGTTTTCACACACTGTTGCTGGTATTTTTGCCCATTCCTCTATGCAGATCTCCTCTAGAGCAGTGATGTTTTGGGGCTGTCGCTGGGCAACAAGGACTTTCAACTCCCTCCAAAGATTTTCTATGGGGTTGAGATCTGGAGACTGGCTAGGCCACTCCAGGACCTTGAAATGCTTCTTACGAAGCCACTCCTTCGTTGCCCGGGCGGTGTGTTTGGGATCATTGTCATGCTGAAAGACCCAGCCACGTTTCATCTTCAATGCCCTTGCTGATGGAAGGAGGTTGTCACTCAAAATCTCACGATACATGGCCCCATTCATTCTTTCCTTTACACGGATCAGTCGTCCTGGTCCCTTTGCAGAAAAACAGCCCCAAAGCATGATGTTTCCACCCCCATGTTTCACAGTAGGTATGGTGTTCTTTGGATGCCACTCAGCATTCTTTCTCCTCCAAACACGTCTAGTTGAGTTTTTACCATAAAGTTCCATTTTGGTTTCATCTGACCATATGAAATTCTCCCAATCCTCTTCTGGATCATCTAAATGCTCTCTAGCAAACTTCAGACGGGCTTGGACATGTACTGGCTTAAGCAGGGGGACACGTCTGGCACTGCAAGATTTGAGTCCCTGGCGGCGTATTGTGTTACTGATGGTAGCCTTTGTTACTTTGGTCCCAGCTCTCTGCAGGTCATTGACTAGGTCCCCCCGTGTGGTTCTGGGATTTTTGCTCACCGTTCTTGTGATCATTTTGACCCCACGGGGTGAGATCTTGCGTGGAGCCCCAGGTCGAGGGAGATTATCAGTGGTCTTGTATGTCTTCCATTTTGTAATAATTGCTCCCACAGTTGATTTATTCACACCAAGCTGCTTACCTATTGCAGATTCAGTCTTCCCAGCCTGGTGCAGGTCTACAATTTTGTTTCTGGTGTCCTTTGACAGCTCTTTGGTCTTGGCCATAGTGGAGTTTGGAGTGTGACTGTTTGAGGTTGTGGACAGGTGTCTTTTATACTGATAACGAGTTCAAACAGGTGCCATTAATACAGTTAACAAGTGGAGGACAGAGGAGGCTCTTAAAGAAGAAGTTACAGGTCTGTGAGAGCCAGACATCTTGTTTGTTTGTAGGTGACCAAATACTTATTTTCCACCATAATTTGCAAATAAATTCTTTAAAAATCAGACAATGTGAATTTCTGGATAAAAAAAAAAAGAAAGAAGAAATGTCTAATTTTGTCTCTCATAGTTGAGGTATACCTAGGATGAAAATTACTCGCCTCTCTCATCTTTTTAAGTGGGAGAACTTGCACAATTGGTGGCTGACTAAATACTTTTTTGCCCCACTGTATATCTGTTTGTTTAAGGTTTCCAGGTGATGCAGACAGGCTGGACCAGAGAGTGAGAGACAGAACTGGACTCCTCACAGCAGTGAACTTCAGCTCAGGTACAAAGACTCTTTTTTTCATACTGTACAAAGAATCAAGAAAGATATTAGTTTAAATAAATGAAGTATTGACTTTAATACACTGATATACATTCCATTAAACAATACTAGATCACCTACACATCAGTGAAGTTGAGGTTAATGTATTGAAGGCAAAGATATTTAACATAGTGAGAATTGCTACTATTTATCTCTCAATATTGTCTGTAAAAAACGTGGTAAAAGTTATTCTTTCAGTGAGACAACAGAGCAAGCTTCTACAGTTGCACTACGTTTTTCTACAGTTAAATATTATTTTGATAACATATATTTCAATGTTGATGAACTTCATACTGTTCATTCATAATCTGATTGTCTTTGTAGCTCACTGTTGAAATAAAAAAAAACATTACAATTACAAAATGATTATATCTACAGCCCCTAAACACACAAACACACCACTTTCATAAATAACACACTTGTTCTGCAATAATATGTTTTATGTTTCCTGTAATTTTTGTTAGGAAAGGACATGCCTGAAAGACACGACATGTTCTCCTTCTCTGAGGGTCAAGAAGAACATCCAAGAGGAAACTTAAAAGCTGATGTTATGACCTTTTAAGACCAGTACACTAAGAAACTACTTTTATTGTAAAAACAGTCAGCTGATCAAATGCACCTATTTCCACATCTACACTCCATCAGCTGATTATTTCTATTTGCCTCACTTTATGAGCTTCACATCACTTGTGCCTTGTACCGCAGAGTTTGCAACGTCACAAAAAAATAGGGCCAATCTTCAGTCAGATGTGAATATTTAATCTAACATTTTCAGTAAGAATAATGGACAAAAGGAGTGCAAATACAATTTATTGAAATGTGAACCAAAAGTTAATCAAATGTTTTAAATTAAACGCACATATGGACAGAAGGTGTAAACCTATTAAATGTATAAGTAAATACATTTAGTCAAATAAAGTGACAGACTAGGCCTGTGCAGTTGGTATCAGCTTTGCCCAGCATGGGCTCCTCCATCAGGCCTCCATCAGGCCTAGCAGAAGAAAGACCCTCAGTCCTCTCCAAACCAACAGACAGGACGTCCATCACACGGAGGTTTCTCCCTGAAGACTCTGCAGCTTTCTGGAAACCACGCTGTCTCAATCCGTCCACACTGAATATGAGAGGGGGAAAATGAAAATAACAAATGTTTTAGACAATAAGAAACATAAAGTTGACTGTTGAGTTGCTCAGTTTTTTTAGATTGTCAATACTATTACTGTATAACTAATATATCAGGTTAAGAGGCACATTCAAATAAAGATTGGTCTTTAAATACATGTTGTCTTTTGAATTGTTTGTCTAAAGTCAAGGATCTAGAACTGGTACTTAGTTTTAATGATACAGTCTGGTTATTATGCCGTTTGGAGGAGGCCTCACAGGTAAGAGCACTAACTAGCTACCATCACATGTACCTTAGCTTGACTTAAATGTATTAAACGTATAATTAAGTGATATCAAAATATAAATAACTAATGTCATGCAAACATATTCACAGGGTTCCCGCGGGGTCTTAAAAAGTCTTACATTTGATAATCTGAATTTAAGGCCTTAAAAAGGTCTTAAATATGACCAAAAAAATAAGAAAGGTCTTAAATATGATTTAGAAGGTCTTAAAAATGATCGGATTTGAAAGGTACTTCTGTGTTGCGATCGCGTCTAAAATGTGTTTTGGGGAAAATGTCCGGGTTGCAAAGTAACCAGTACGGTAAGAGCCTTTCAGTTCCCCCCAACAATTTGTATTGAAATAAATCAACATGGAACCAGTAATCACTAACTTTGTTTCCCCCGGCCCCTTATCGGAGAACACCCAGCTAGTAACCTAGCAACCAAGCTTCAGCTAGCGGCAGTCAGAAACTCATGTCTCTTCGAATCTACTTACAAATAAATATGGGGAAGTGTAAGTTCAACCGTATTTGGTTGGAAAACATCGAATTTAGGGCTTGGTTGAAACCAGTGGAGGGGAACGTGTTTGAAGCCCGCTGCACCTTTTGCAAAAGAAATCAGCGTTTGTTTTGCTAATGTAGCGTTAGCTAGTTTAGCGTTAGCTAGTGCAGCAGCTCCCGCAACAACACCGGGGGACCTCCGGGCGACGTTTGGGTCTACGTCAACCCTAAAAGCGGAGGTGCTGTAGACGCTAAATACCGTAGTTAAACACCAATCATACAACAGCAACGATGAAAGATTGTAGCCAAGGCAGCAGAGCTCTGGCTATACTGTAGCTCTTGTCACCCACACACACACACACATACACACACACACACACACACACACGCATACCATGTATACATCACTTCAGGGGACATTACATTGACTTGCATGCATTTCCTGGAGACTTACCCTAACCTTAACCATAACCAACACATGCCTAACCCTTACCCTAACCCTAATCCTAAACCTAACCAAGTCTTCACCCTAAAATTAATGATTCCCCTCATGGGGACCTCCAATTTGTCCCCATAAGGGAAGCGAGTCCCCACACAAGTGACTGTGTAAACAGATTTAGGTCCCCACAAGTATAGTAATGCTAGGCCACACACACACACACACACACACACACACACACACACACTAGGGCTGCTCGATTATGAAAAAAATCATAACCACGATTATTTTTGGTCAATAATTGATATCACGATTATTAAATATGATTATTCATTGACTTTGAAAACATCCCTTTATTGAACTTTAAAACAAATTTATAATTTGAACAGTATCTTTTTAACTGTTGATTACCCTGAACTTATAATTCAACTGAAAAAGCAATACAAAAATTAATTAAATAAATGATATATTTAAATAAATAATATCAAAATAATAAATACCAATAAATAAGATCAACAAATATTTTTGGAGCGCACTTCCACAAGCTACTTAACATATATAAATATGATAAATAAATTAGACTAAAATTAATTAGATCAAATATGTTGTAGTGCACTGTCACAACCTAGCAAAGCAAAAATAATCGTTTTTTTCGATTATGTTGTAATCGTAATTGCGATTAAAATACGATTAATTGCACAGCCCTAACACACACACACTCAAGCACACACATACACACACACACACACACACACACACATACACACACTTTTTGTCTAACACGCTAAGACAGTTCTGTACTGTTATGCTGTTATGTTCAGTCATTGTTCTTATGTTGAACATGAATACATTTACTTTGTAAGTAGTTATGGGACGTATTTCTTCTTTCTTAGCAATTTTCCTTCATACTTTATTGCCGTGAAATAGGTCTTAAATTCTATTCAAAGTGGTCATAAAAAGGTCTTAAAAAGTCTTAAATTTGACGAAACCTGCTGGAACCCTGATTAATATTTGCTTAATTCCAGTGTTGAGTTTAGCACAGTTGCATACAAACGTTAAGGGATTTTAAGATTCTGAAGTATTATGCTAAAAACTCAATAACTTAGATTATTATTTATAGTTTTGCTGAATAGTTTCATGTCCGCTTACCTTAGAATCGTAAAATGCCACGGCAGTGTGCAGATGGGGAGCATGTTAGCTTAGCTTGGTAGCTTCAGCTAGCTCTAGAACTTTCAGATCGGTGGCAGCAGGTCCCGCCTCGGCTCCGCCTCTTTGCCCTTATTTGGAGCAGGCTGGAGTATGCGGGAGTTGAACTCTGACGTCACTGTCGAGCCGTTAGTGGCCGACTCCGCCTACTAAGGGCTTCTCGACAACTCTGCAGAGTCCTATGGGTGACGTCACGGACCCTACTTCCATTTATATATACAGTCTATGGCTCCCCCCCAAGGGGGGCGAGCCCCCCAGGTTGGGAACCACTGGTCTATGATAGAGAACTGTAGCGGATATGACCGTTATCATCCTCTGGGGTAGGGGTGGGCGATATTGAAAAATATAATATCACAATATTTTTTAAGCAGTATCACGATAGACGATATTTATCACAATATTTTTTCATGTCGGTTATTATGGTTATTTTTCAAGTTACTTACCTTTTAGGTGGTTGTACTGTTAACACAAACTAAAATAAAAAGGAGTAACAGACCAAAATACCATTTCAAGCTGGTTTTAATTCTGCAATGAATCCCTGAATGAACAATTCAACAGGAATTTTGATATGGCTTCCTCAGTGTTCAAGTAGGTAGGCCTACACCCTACACAACAAACGTTAACACTGGTTTCTTCACCAATTAAAGTGCACTCTCTTGCTAAATAAAATAAAATATTCAAGGCACAGTTTCTCAGTATAAAAATTCACTTTCTGTTTTAGGTAGCACTAGCAGTGATGTAACATCAATAAACATGAAAAGAAGAGTAAAACATAACTAAGTTAAACATAAAACATCAATAAGGAAAAGTCAGTGCCAAACAATTAAAATGTAAACTTTAGACTTGAAGTGCAATCAAAGACTTTAACATAACTGAACATCTGTTTCAAAAGGGAAAAACAATATAAATACCTTATTGATAAAATAAAATATAAGCCAACAGAATCAACTAAGACAATAAATGAAGTGCAATACTTTCTGATTCCTGACTAGACAGCTTGGTTTTTACTAACCGTTATCAGTATTTAGTTACTTCGGCATCATTTTGAAACGTGTATTACATTAAATCACGGTAAAATAGGTTCATTTTGTCGTAGTTGGTTTCCACTTCAGTATTTACATGGATATAAGCCCCGCCCCCTCTCCAGCGCGTCCTGTTTGAATGACAGGAGTAAACACAGCTGACAGCCGCGGTGATACTCGGTGAGAATATTCGCATTGCGTCCGTTGTGAACGCAGTTCAGAAACCACTGTTCTGACGCTTTTAAAGCAACTACGAGATTTTAACAGTATCAGGGGCACGCAGGCCATGGTGGCCGTAGGACGTACAATTATTTTCGGGGCTTCAAGGCCAGACCGGCCGTCATGGCCGCCGTGAAAATCCTACCCTGGTGCACTATCACGATAGATATGCATATCGTGGAGACCTAATATAGTCTCGATATAGATACATATATCTATATCGTCATATTGCCCACCCCTACTCTGGGGCCTTGGAAAATTGGTTTAAAGAACACATAAAATACATTTTAATCACTTCTCATACTGTTTGTTGTCCTTAACGCACAGCAACCACAAGGTGTCCTCATCAGTCTTCCAATGACTGTTCCCACATCACTGGCTCAAAATCTCCCTCAGTTTTTGTTCATATGCCATATATTTATGCCACAGTGATGTATGTGCGGTCTTAATTGAGACAATGCCAATGTGTACAAGCACATGTAAAATGCCATACTTTACAAGTTTAATTCATATTGGAGGAAAAAAAGTTTTGAATCCAAGGAGTTCTGGTCCTTTACACTTTAACTGTACTGCTACCACTTCTTATAATAATAATGATAATAATTATATTTATACTAAACATTTGAAAGGAGTCAGAAAGATGATTACAACATAATACATTAAGAGAAATAACCTACATGAAATTATCTGCATTTGCGCTGCACTAGAAACATTGACATTTGTTTTTGTTTTTAATGTGGTAAATCAATCAATGAACATAATCATTAAAAACAAGACACATGGGTTGGGGGGGACAAAAATACTTGATGATGCCATTTTGTCATACGATGTTTCCCGGTGAAAACTTCACCTATTTGATAATGTGAAATATTTTGGGAAAGGATGTGCACGGATATTCTAGATACTAATAACAGTATTTCTTAAGATTCAGGTATGAACAATTGTATTCACAATCAATAGTTTATCAAATGAGTTGCCAATTAATATTGTGTCAACTGACCATTAGTAAACTAAGGTTGCAGCTCTAATGTATAATGATGACATGCATGAATCTTTCCAACCACTCAGTTTGACTCCACAGGGAACAGTGACAATTTTTCCTTCATAAAAAACTCTGACGAAAAGTGATTTCTAAATTGCAACATAGGAAGTGTAGCTTTGAGGACTGTTTATGTCCTTTAGTGAATGGAAAGCCAATAAACAAGTTGATTGTTGGGTGACGTAGTTCACAATAACTAACACACATACCAAAGAAATGCATTATATTCCACAATGTAAAATTGTATTGACAGCATTTATCATCAACCTAAACACCAGTCATTATTTATCATTGGAAGTATGTTTAGGTTGCATGATTTTAGGCCAGTTTTGTTTGGTTACTTTTAATCACCTTCGCCCTTACACATTTCCATCCCTTATGCTCTTTCCCACCGCAGCTAAGCGTAACTGTCAGGTGCTCCGAACTCAAACATTACTGACTGTTAACTCTGATTATGACGCCTGAGTAAGTTGCTGAACACAGCTGCACACTTAACCCCAGATTCGGTTTCAGCTGCAGCCAGAGGAGTGGTGTGGTGTGGGTCACACAGGGGCCAAACGACCACCTTATAACTTTCATAGAAATCAGATTGGATGTGATCAGACTCAGAATAAGCTAGTGAACCTTTTTTGTGCAATCAGCAGTCTATTGCCCCTATCCCTTACTGTATCTCCAACTCTGCTATTTGTACTGTGTCGTGTTTCACAGCTTCTTGAAAAACCGTTTACAGGAGTGATCCATTTACATGCGCTAAATTGCGTATTTAATAGCCGAGACATGCCCTGCAACAGAGTGCATGCTTTTAGAAATCAACACCCGCGAAATATATTCAATGGTGGACATAAGCTAACTCCTGGGGGTCAATATTCTCTGTAATGCTTAGGAAAATCATTATGACCTTAAATAATAACTTTATTTCTAAAATGTATTTTCAGTAAAAGAGTTGCAAAGTGTTGTATATGCATAAAACAGAGCAAAGATGGGAAAAGATACAAAGTGTCAGGAAGCAAATCGAGAACTACAGGTGCAATATCAAATATTGATATAAAAACAATAAAATGAATTCAAACCAACAGTCATAAAAGTAAATAAATAGGTACAAAAAAGAAATACAAAATCAGCGGAATTAAATGCAGCTGTATACAAGTGGTTTATGAGGAGTGATTTAACATGGGGTACGCAAAAATAAATGTAAACAAATTAAACACATAAAATGAAATAAATAAGTAAAAACCTTAATTTGCCCCCGAACAAAAGTGCACAGTTGTAATGTTTAACACTTCTGTATATTCATATTTGTATCCACACCAATATTTCTACTGCTGTATAGTGTTCAAAGTGTAAATAATACAACAGTTCTTGTTGATATGAAATAAAAGCATGGTTTGTTTAAAGCCATTAATTTACCATGTCTTTAATGTTCCCTGCCCTACATTTTTAACATGCTCTGATAAGGCTTCTGTTCATGCTGGTGTTTGTGTGTCTCTTGCTGAAGCTCATGACTGAAACAAAATGTATGCTCTGCAGGTATGTGTGCTGCTGCAGTTACTAACTTGACGGGGGGTTTATGCTGTGTGATCCACCTGATGTGGACTTATGGAGGTTGACTGGTGTCATATTGTTTGCAGGTGGTGGTTTGGCAGAAGGCCAAGGTGGCCGATCACAGAAGTGCCCTCGTTGCTACACTGGGGGCCAGCACCGTTGCCAACCTGCTCCCTTTCCACCATCGCCAAGAGCAACCAGAGGTCAGTTAAGTGCAAATATGCCGAGGTCAGAGAGAAATATAGCGAATACATTTTGTTAAAGTTTTCTTTGGCTGCAATGCAAATTTTACACAAGCTACAAATATAATTTCAAATTTTTGACAAGTCAGTTTGATATATATTTCCCCCACAAAATAACCATTTATAAATCAGGAAGTCACCCTCGTGTATCCTTGATTTCATGATATTTCTTGCATACCTCTACGGGGAATGAAGAATCCTTGATGAACAAAAGAAAACGATATACAAAATATCTGCTTACAAACTTTTAAAGAACTCTTGCAGTATAATCTAAGAGTGAGTAAGAGTGAACACAGAGTGAGGAATTTATATAAAAATGATCATTTCGGAGGTGAAATGTTCCTTAAACCTGTCTGACTGCCTTATGGTCAAAGTCACATTTGTTATTCTTAAGAAAAGGGTGGCGTGAATGTGAAGAGACTACTTGGAGTGCAATGCACTCAGACAGATGAGCGTCACAGGCACATTGCATGGCTGAGGTGACCACATCACTCCAATTCTGGCCTCACTGCACTGGCTTCCAATTCGGTTCCGAATTGATTTTAAACTCCTTTTATTTTTTTTTAAAACATTAAATGGGCTGACTCCGGCCTATATAGCCAAACTCCTCCATCGCTACACCCCAGCCAGAGCTTTAAGGTCTGCTGACCAGCTGCTGCTGATAGTGCCCAAGACCAGGCTCAAAACCTGAGGGCACCGAGCCCTCGCAGCAGCTGGCCCTAGGCTCTGGAATACTCTGCCCCTCCACGTGAGGTCGGCCCAGACACTAAGGGTTTTTAAATCTACACTTAAGACTCACTTCTTCTCTCTGGCCTTCTAGTCTGAGCGGAGCACGATTCCTGACATTACCCTGTATGTGATTTTTATTTTTGCTGTTGTAATTTGTTGTCTTCTGTTTGCTATTGTAGTAAAGTGTTTTTATTGTATGTACAGCACTTTGGCTCAACCAAAAATCGTTTTAAATATGTGCTATATAAATACGATTTAATTTGGCACAAAGCCGTAAGCTGCCGACCTACACACCTCCACTACACTACTTGCACTCTTTGCTCTCACACTGAGGTTCCCATGCCCCTTTGCCCTTCATTGTGTGGCAATTATGGTAATTCATCATAATACACAAACTTGCCCCCTTAAAAAAGCACATTTTTCAAATCCATCTTAATGTTATGTCAGTCTCCTTTTCAGGTTCAAATCAATTTAACAATTGGGACAGATTTTTATTTATTTCAGGAATGTTCCTGAAGTCATTTTGACAAATTGTATTTGCTTTATAAAGAGCAGAGCAAATGTGTGCATGCACGTTATACTTGACCGTGAGCTCATCATGAATGCCTGGTCTGCAGCCAGCACATGTGGTCAGTTGGTGGCTGGCCAACTGTTCCCTTGCCCTTTTATCTTGAGTTCTTTTCTGATGAAAAGTGAGAGATTTGTGTTAGCTAAGCTTTGCTGCGCTGGTCATAATCAAATTATTGTCGAGCAGTAACTTTCTGCTTGGTCACGGTAGATGTCATGTGGCTCGTACCTGCTGCCAGGCTGCCAGCTAATCCACTCTGACAGATATGGAGCAGCCCTTTTCACCCTGTTTCTCTCTCATTTTTCTCTTTGTTGTTGTTATTATGCTGCTGCACCTCTGTGCCCAGTTATGAGAACGACCTTTCACCTCTTCCTCCTACTCCCTGTAGCAATGAAAGAAAACTTTTGTCCTCTTTGTCCCCAACACCAAAGCTTAGTGATCAAGGGAACCAGGTTGACAATTTCACCGGGGCCTCGCTCCGGGAGAATCTTAAGAGCCGTTCTACTGCAGAACAAAATGTGACACTCGTTTTTGGCAGCATGACTTCACATAGCCACGGTCCTTTGGGGCCAGAGGTGCCGTTCGTGCTCTCATAAAGTGACCCTAATGAGCAGAAATAGAGAGAAGCACATGTGCCCCGACCTGAAACAGCAGTTCCTTTATTAACTTCATTGGCGTGCGTTGCTGCTAATAATGAGCCCTAGGCAATGTGGAAAAAAGGCATAGCTATGCCGCTTGCAATCTGTAGAGCATTAATAGCCTTCCATCATTTTTTACTAGCTTACATTCAGGATGATGATGATGATTCAGTTTTAGGTGCAATTGTTCAGTTGTAATTTGGTTAATCACTTTCAGCTCACGAAGAGTGGTTCTGGCAAGATTCTTGGTGAAACGTGATCATATACGACTTGCCTGAAAGTTGATAACCTTGAGAGGAAATTACAAACTGCTTACTATGAGAACGAGTTTAATATTAGTCTTTGTATTGTCCTTCTGTCAACTGCACAACTTTTGTCCTGGTTTGACTGTTTATGAAGCATATAGTATAAATCATATCCCAAAATATGGATTACAAAGCAACTTCATTCAAACAAATACACAGTTTAACAATCTTCCTCATGTACACAAAATTCAAACTTATAAGGCATTTCAATTTTTTATAGGCAACACATAATAACACCAGATTTGAATAAAACCCTGTAGTTTAATGAAAGTAGTGATCATGAATTTTTCTTTCAAAAAACCTTTTCTGGCAATTATATGAAATAACCTCTTTATCCGACATTTAGAAATGGGTACATTTTAAGCCAATGTCAACAAAAATGTAAATTAGTTGATGGGATGAGTGTAGTGCGCTTCTCTGGGATTTAAGATGTACTACTCAACCTCTTTATGCCGTGACAGTGTATGTTGGTATGCCATTCTTGCTGCTGAGTGCCGACTTGCATGCGCACAAGCAGAATTAATGGCTTCCTTCCCAGCTGTGCAGCTGTACTGTCAGCAGAATGGATCAACCGTGCCGTTCTAATTGAAAATGTAATGATGATAAAGTTATGATGTTAGTTATTTAATAATGTCAAGGTTCCTTACTGGAAAGTTTGTATATTAAACCAACTTTGTGATTGATCATAAACCTTTTTTTTTTCCAGATTGTTTTAGAGGGCTTTTTTCCAAAGCCTGGAGCAGATTACTCCTCTACAAGCTCTTCTAACCCGGACAAAACATTTATATACGTCAACAACCGGCCTGTCCACCACAAAGATATAATGAAGGTAAACATTTTAAATAACTCCATACAAAACAATCCATACAAAGAATATTATTTTGTCTCTAATACCATTCTTTTATGTTTATTTAAAAAAACCTCTGCATCTCCTCGTTGGATTGTGTGATGGATCGTCAGTTGTTGCGTCAACACTACACCGCTCAGTATCCAGATGACTCAGCGCGAAACCGTTATCCCACTGTCATGCTTAAGATTACAGTTCCACCAAACTCAGTCGATGTCAATCTGACGCCGGACAAGACCCAGGTTCTTCTTCATAACAAGGTAGCTATGGATTTCAGTATGTTTGGATAGAATTAGGTCAGAGGTCAATTCACTCATGATAAAGTAGGAATGGGGCTGTATAATATTTTATTGCTGATCACAGTAAAAATCACTTGCAATAAGATTAGATGAGATGTGGTAAATTATTGGAATAATCGTGAATATCGTTACGAGTGAAAAAGCTTTCTAGCTTGCTATAATGGTAGAGAAATGTTAAACATAGTCTTATATTTAACATACAGTCTTTATCATGTAAAAAAATAACAGACTCACGTAATGTTGCTATTTATGTTATTCTCCGCAAGCGGGCTGAATGTATTATGTTGGCCTTATTTTTGACTGTTGGTGTTCCATCAGCGTAGAAATATTTGTTCCTTGATGAACATGTTTTGGTGCCATTTTATTAGTTTTTTACGCTCTGTGATCCATCTGATATGTAGGAGGCTGTGCTGACCGCAGTGGAGGTGTTTCTAGTTTCTCTCTATGGCTATCGGTGTAATGATGCCCCAACAGTGAAGCAGTTCGCCTATCACACATCCTCCACACCGTCCAGTCCTTCGCAGACTGAGGCTTTACAACCGGACAATGAACACAGTGTAGAGAGGGATGACAGTCTCACCAAGCTACAGAAGACCTACCTCAAAGATGCACCTAAACACATTGACACAGTTCCGTTGAGCACTGACGCTTCACTGGACCGCCCAACCTCAAACGGCAGCTCTTCATCCTCCATAGCCGAGGACTGGATTGTAAACCAGATCCCAGCTAGGTTCGACTCCAGCTTTTCTCTCTATGATGATGAAACAGCCCAGACTACAAGCAAGTCCCCTGAGAGACTTGAAGACATTGCTGTGTCAGGTGCAGACACGAGAAACGACGAGATATCTGCCGAAGACTGGAGCCGAGGGGCGGCTTTGATCGACCCTGTATCAGGTGAACCCCTACAGCCCGTCAGCATCCACCAACCTTTAAAGAACAATCCTTCAGACTCAGATAAGGCCAAGAGTCATGGCAGCCCATACAAAAAGATGCTCAACGCCATAACGGAGAAGCGGGCCGCTCTGACGGCCTACGACCTGATCAGCAACCGTGCCATGAGGGCACCACTGACCCCCGCCGCCCTGTTCGAGAAGGAGGCCAGGACAGACGTCCTCAGGGAGAAACCTACAGCCAGCCTGCAGGATATCAGCGTCACAGTTCAGGAGAGGTGGAAAAATCTGAGGGAGGAAGACCGTAAGAAGTGAGTTTCCAGACCTTCACCTTTCCAAGCAGTTGTTTCCATTTCTTGTTATTTTTCAAGGCAGAGCAAGGGGGGAAAGTCTGACCTGTCATTTGCATGTGTAAAAGCCCAGTCTGGAAATGCTGTTGATACGAGCTGTATTTTTTTATTTCCAGACAACCGCATCTAATAGGGCTAGGGTAGATGACATTTTCCGCAGTATGGCAGATATCACTAATCGTGAAATGTCTTCTATTTCCAAAGTATTAAGAATCATAAGAATAAGATTATTAAACCGAGTGAATGTGTGTTTGTTTCCTAAACCTACAATGATCCCTGAACAGAGACATCCATAGAGACACTAGATTTAAGAGACATTAGCTGATACAAACCAAATATTCCCTTTTTTATATATGATATTTCATTTCTAATTTAAAAAGCACAACATTAGTATAATATCTAAATGTCCTGTTCCCAGGTTCCAGTTCATTTTGTATTGCAAAGCTCAACTATGCTTACTTTACTAGTTGGCTAGTCACGAACAGATTAGGTACAGAACAGATGGAGGTAACGAGTGTTTGTGTTTGACCCTTGCTCACTCAGGGTCAAGTGATTTACAATTATGAAGGTATAAACATGATCGGATAAATATGTATTTTTGTAAGTATAGTGTCATTATCAAGTCTCATGATCTGCGTTTGCTTCCGTCTGGAGTCTGACAGCTAAGTATACAAAACATTCACAAACTGGTGCCATTCGCAGGTCAAATAGCATAGCACAGCGCGCATTCCATGCTTAAGGTTCAATCAATTGGTTGTCTCAATACTTATAATGTAATAGGAGAGAGGTGAATCTTGACAGTGTCATCGTTATTTGTTGATACAGTCCAGATGCCATGTCGGTAAAAGAAAGCACAAACTGTGCTTTCTACTGATCTCTATCCACTCAGCTACTCTGTAAGTTGCATCATGGAACAACACCGTTATACCGCGCTGAACGCACTTCAACCTAATTATGATTACTGTATACCAATTTAAAGTAATTGCAAAGTTGGAAAATGTGCATCAGCACTAGTTGGGGCCTTATGTAAGGTATCGAAGAGTGTATGGAAAAAGACATCTGTTTAGAATCCTGGCTCGACGTACGGCTGTCTTAAACATGAAATAAGATGTGGCAAGGACTTTACTCCTTTCATCGCCACTGTTAAGTGGCTGACCACTTCTAGGAATTAAACTTGCACGAGTTCACAAAACAGGTTCTTAGAATAATGGGGTGCTGAAGTGTAAGTTCTAATGCTGAACATATGAAAATCCACGGAAACATGAGTAAGAATACTGATTTGCTGAGGAAAGCTCTCTATTAAGAACAAGGTAAAAGATTATATTTATAAATATATTCCTTTTTATAAATTGTAGACATCAACAGATGGCTCCTTAACTGCTTTGCTAAACTGTAGAAAATAAATGTAATAATAACTTATCAACAGGAACAAAATGGTATGTATAGTCAGAAAGATTTGGAATGTTATGATTGACTTTGCTATTGTCATCTAGTGGTATTTTGCAAAACTCAAATGGTTAGTGAATAAATGATTGTATTTATTTGTGTTTGTTTAATTATATATTACAAGATGTTTAGAACTTGTATTATGAACCAGGTCAAAATTCTCTTTCTAATATGTATATATTGTATTGACAAAAACAACATTTTACAGCAATATAATTTGCCAATTTTCATTTTGTATTGAGCTTGAACGTATCGTAATGCAACTCAACGGAACCTCTAACAATGTCAGCTGTTAGCTTTATTATTTACTTTTTTAAATAATGTTTACAGAACTTAGCTGCCCACCGTCTGCTAACATCTGTGTCCCCCTGCCGATTTTAACACAGAATAGTTGTTACAAGTTATGTTTATGTGGTTGCACTTCCATAAAGTTGGTAGCCTAACAAAATAAAGGTAAAATCAAGATCAGTGGAAATGAAGAAGAAGCAATATCCTAATTTTGTATTATTGGACTTTACTGTATCTGCACTTTAATGATCCAATGCTGGCTCTTGTCAAAAACTTATTTTCAAGCCCAATCCAAGATAACCCCGATGACCTCATTAAGGGGTATTTTCTCTCACACTTTGGAAAAAAGAGCCACAGGAGACATTATTTTAAGGTTTTTGCAGATTGAGTAGTTAAAGATCCCATTTCATGGCCATTTCCACTGATCATAATTCCATTGTTGAGGTCTACTAGAATAGATTTATATTGTGCAATTTTCCAAACTCACATTGGTTTCTCATACAGCATCTCTGTAAACTACGTGTATTCACTGAATTTCACTCTCTGCCTTTAACGTCTCGTTCCGCTCCAATAGCTCCAGCCCCCACCCTCCCTGTGAGCACAGTGTGCTCTGATTGGTCGGGACGTTGTGAATCGCGCTGAGCTCCGTGGAGGTGTGGTTTCCTTGTTTAGCGATACACAGCGAAACCCATCCAAACTCACCCTGAGCACACACAAAGTCACAGCCGAAGTAAAAACAATAAGTGTGGCTTGATATTGAGTAAGAAAAAGGTTGATAAACGCTGTGAGAATGGGTCTGCAGAGAGAATTTCGCTGCGATCCCAACTGTCTGTCATCAGCCTGCAGCCAGGGAGGAGAAATCAGCAGAGCTGCCTGCACTGAGTGTGTGTGTGGGGAAGTCCGTGGATTGGTCAATTTGGACCAATCAGCGGGGGCTTAACGTAACGGCTGCGCGGACGTAACGTAATGGCTCCACGGATTGGTCCATTTGGTTCCGGGTAACGCATGACATCATGAGTTACCCGGAAGAATCAATGGACAGTGACGTATCTCCAACGAGGCGTTTTGGGGAGGTATTTTCTGTGTTAGAGTTTCTCGCTACAGGGTGTACTTTAAGGGTTTTGACTCAGAACATTTACATGCATAAAAACCTTTATAACACACAAGGGGACAGGTAATAACCAAACTTCATGTGTGAAATGGGAAGTTCCTTTTATTTAGCTTTTACCTAGAAGCCTGGGTATGTTTTATTATACAAATGTCCAAATCAGTGCATGCTGGGAAGGAAATTGGGATAGATTCCAAATTGGTTCGACACTGGTCTAGGTTTTAGTCTAAAATACTTGGTTGAACTCTGCAGGTATGAGGAGAAGGCAAAAAAACACCTTGAGCACCATGACCAGAAGACCAGGTTGGCCTCTGCTGAAGGCCCCAGAGAGACGAGTGTGAGCAGCCCAAGGGGCCATGCACAGGGCCACAAACGCAAGGCCCCGCTGTCCAACCAGCAGCTGCTGGATGAGCTCTTCTGTGTACAGCCCCAAAAGAAGATGAGGACCCCTGCACTGAAGTCTTCGCAGCCCCTCCCCTGCAGCATAGCTGCCCTTCGGCTGCAGCTCCAGCGCCTTTCATCCCAGAGCAGCACAGTGCCACGGGGCCTCCGTCTTGTAAACCGGCTGGCCTCTCACAGCGCCTGGGTCATTTTATGTGGTCAGAGGCTCATGTTGTTAAACCCATTTCGGGTGGAGGAAAGCTTGCTGTTTAAGAGACTCCTTGAGAATAATATACTTCCAGCAGTGAGTCTGCAGAACCCTATACCGTTAGCAGATGGGTAACGTATCACTCACTTCTCACCAGCAAAATGTCAAGCCTGAGTTGTTTTTTCCAGAAAACTGCAAACTCATCCACTTTCTTTACATATATGTATGTTTCAGACTATTTTTAAGAAAAACAAATCCTGATTCATTTTTTTCTATTAAGGCTTCCCTAATGTGTTTGTTAAACCTCACCTTGTCTCTCTTTATAGAAGTCTCGGGGGGGCTGAATATACTGAGGCTTTGTGCAACATGGAGAAACAAAGCCCTGAGCTACACGGAGGGGCCCTCTTCTCTGATCCCAGGCTTGTGGCTAATGGCTTTAAAATCCAATTCACTCCAGGTACATTGTAAATAAATGTGGACCAAATGCTGCTGTATTAGCAGTCTTATTTGATTGAATATGAATCCTTTCCCACCATCAATATGAGAACAAGCCTTTCTTATAAATCACGCTGTTTAAAGATCTCATGGATGGCCTTGTTTTATTTACCAAATGTTGGAGCCATTTGTTGTCATTTAATGTCATAGTTCACCAGTCACTTAGAAAAATCAAACATACAGTTTCAGGTAACTGGATAACAGGCAATTATTCCTGATTGTCTTGGAAAAACATTTCCATTCCTTTTAAAAAGAATGTCCATCATGAAAAATAGCAAATAATGAATAAACAAAGTTGTAAATCATGAAAGGACAATACCAACCAATGTAAACCTTGTCTTTACAATAAATTAAGGCAAATGTCATAACTTTGAAACATTACAACCATACATAACATTATGTACATTGACCACAAAATCTTTATGCGCACACATGTATTTTTATCTTAGGGACATAACACTTAGAGATTCAGTCATACTTACCAATAATCTGGTACATTTAAACAACCAGTTAAAATATTGCTGCAAGTATAACATATGCAAATAATTGTTCAGAAGTCATCATTCTCTTTATGAAAGCCAAATCCAATGTATTCACGGATTGCTCTGCAAAAAACAGTGTATAGGCTGTATTAAACAAAGTCAAAAGTAAGGTCAATATAAATAACGGACAAATAAACCAGAACACCTCCAATTAAACTTGTTTTTTGTATAATGATGACATGTGTTGGTTATTTTTTATTGCTGGAACGGTTCACCTCAGTTGACATTGGCTCTCTGCCTGACAGAGTGCGCTCACAGTGGGTCGGTACCCCAGTGTGCAGGTGATGAGAACGGTTGCCCTTTGAGATATTCAAGGAATTTTCATTTGGCACTGCCAGCCTCGGTGGGTGTGCATGGGAGTGAAGGTAGCGGCACATCTAAGATGGTTTCATAGCACAATCTCTGCTGCATATCTTGTCCATTTCTTATGATTATATTACACGTGTCATATTGTTTATTATCTAGTAATATTGTATTGTGTATAATGTGATCCTGCAGATACTGTCAATTTGTAAATATTTGTATTGCGTTTAACATGCTATTCCCAATAAGTACAAGTGTTACTCTTTGCATACATTTTAAAAGGCAAATGTGTCAGACTATGCACAGGCAACACAACCAGCACAGAAATATTTGAGAAATATTTTTAATTGCCTCTCCAGGTTTTTTTTCAAGCCATTCTGAGTTCATTTTGCATCCAAAGACGTGTATCGGAAATATAAATCGTTCATGATTTGCAGTATTTCCTCATGAAATGAGAAGCTATCATTCTTCTACCCTACAAGACAACTTCCTTCCAGTCTGCTGGGGCTTCTATTAGTCATTTAACACTCCATTTGGCCCCTCGCTTGTTTAACTTGGTCATCACTCCCATCGTAAACCACAATATTTATTTATTATTCTTTCCTGGAGATAGTAGTGGCGTCTGGAGTATATTAATCCTTGTTTTCTGCTTGTTTTGGCCAGGCCTCACCTCAGACGAGAGACATCTGGAAGTGACAGGAATGGCAGACTGTGTGCCTTTCCTCGGTGTGGAGGACCTCAGGGAGATCCTGACTGCAGTTCTTCACAAGAAGGCTAAGACCGTGCAAGAGTGCCGGCCACTTAAAGTCACAAACTACCTACAAGTAAGAGATGCTATACATTAATAACAAATGGCATTACTGGTGTTTATGTTGTTAAATATCTAAATTGTGATTCACAGGGTGAAGCAGTACGACTTGTCCGTCAGTTACCTACACATTTATCCAGGGAGGATGTGGAGGAAACTCTCGTAAGGATGGATCAGCAGCTTGGAGAGAGCACCCGGAGCTGCATCCATGGACGACCGTTTCTCCAACATCTATCTGATGTCCCGTCTACTGACCAGGAGGCTAAAGCTCTGCTGAAGCCTTTAGCGCTGTAAGAACACATCTTAATACAAAAAATCACAGAAGTGCAATATCCAGCTGTCTCATTTTAACGCAGCTGATTATCTTCAATGTCAGCTACTTGATATGTTTCTATCTCAGATGATGTCCAACATTGTTACAAACAGAACACAAAAGACTGTATTTGTTAACATTTTGTGCTTTTCATTTTGTTCTTTCATTTCACAATAAATAACTTTGTTTGACAGAACTACATCAGTCGCCAATAGTTGAGGACCAGATTCAGGTGTGTGTTATTCACTATATGAATGTATAGTATGATTGTGTTGAAACAGCCCGATTCTCATGGCTTTTTATCAGGTAACTGGTAAATCTTGCCCTAGAGATTTGTAAAGAAAAGACATTGGTCTGGTCACACTTAAAGGTGCAGAAGTGTTTGAAATAGTTTCTTCTATCCATCAAAAGTTTTTTTTATAAAATTAAGTTCTATAAGAATTCAAAGGAACACATGCAGGGTAACAATTGTCAATTTATGTACCATTAAAGTATTCCTTGAATTGTGCAACAAAAGTAAATCCAATAACCTTTTTCAGAAGATGGCTCAGAGAAATACTATTTTAACCCCACTAAATACAAATTAGTCCGGATGTACAAAAAATGTAGACATTGATCTAGTTCATAAACAGATTTGCTCTTTGCAAGGGTACCAACTATTACACATTTGTGTTTTGGTTTTGTAAATTGATTTCTACCATAGTTTGCATTTTCTTGGATTAACAACAGCGTCTTCCACCCACAGAGTGACACCTGACTCTTTCGGTCCCAAAGCCAGGGTCTCTTGCAGCCCCTGAGCCTCATTGTGGTACCATTGGAATGGGTATTGGCAAGCTCGGAGCCACTGTACACTGCCAGCTACTACCCATAATTATTTTCCCTCAATGAGTGCCAGCTGCTCGGCCGTTAGTATTGACAGATAGTTGTATATTACCCCTAGCTGTATCAAATGCTTTAGAAATTTGCACTGTAATTTCAACCACAAAGTTTATAAAATCCTTGACACTGTGCTAACTTGTGGTGGTGCCACTTCCTAAAGACATTAGTCTCTTACTGCATCGTTCTGGTGCTCAGTAATGCGTGATGTTTCCTGTGGGGAAAGACTTTGCATTAAAACTTTAAAAAAGAGATGGCTGGCAAAGCTATAATGATGATTAGTTATTATATGATTAGTTAAAAATGTTCTATAAACCTCAAGAAGTGGAGGTTTATATAAATCCTAAACACAGGATTTAATTGGAGAAAATTTGGTTATGTCCTTTTACCACATTTGGATAACAGGAAAACATATAGCCATGCAAGGTTTTCACTCATCGCCTTTTCATATGGACACCGAATCCCACCGCAGGGACGAGTGCAATCAGAGCGCTCGTCTTATGATAATATTATAGTTAGGACCGTGAAAGGTCAAACCACAGCACACGTCTTGTTTTACGTGGCCTCTGCTGAGAGAACCCACAGATGGCTTCAGCATTGCTTCAGAGCCAACACTCTACAAAGTGCCTCTGGGAAGGGGATGAATGCCAGTGAGGACCCCCGTCCCTCCTTTCACCCTTCTCCCCTCACTCCTGCCTGCATGGGCTCTTGTTTGATACTTCTCACTCTTGGATACGTGCTCCTCACTTGCTCGTGTCCAGAAATGTGTGCAGCAGCAGAGTCTACTCTTTACATGCTGCCTTCGTCGCCCAAGGGGCACATCAGAGTAATTAGGTAGGACTAACTGATGATCATCTTTTGACCATGTGACAACACTATTTAAAAGGTCAGCAATGGTTCATATTGCCAGCTGTCTCTTTAACCACCTGTTTTACTGTTTTTGACATTTTCTGCATCAAAACTGAGGTATTTGCTAATGAAGAACCTAACCTGAAGAATGGGAAAAGGGATGAATTTTGAAATTGATGCTAAATGATGAGTCTCAAAACCTGGATACACAAATACTCATTTCACATACAGCGTCATCTAGATAGCTATCAGTTCTCCTATTACTGCCCGAATGTGCAGAGCTACTGCTTCTCAGGTTGTATTGAGCAATCAGGGCAACTGTACACCACTCTCACAACCTAGAAGTAACAGTGCACTTTAACAGAGTCATCCAATCCAAAATAAAATGACATGAACTATATTTAACCCCTTTCCCGCTCTATTTTTGGAACTGTTATGAGAAGTAGTCACGTAAAGTATCTTGCCTAGCCTGGGTACAAACAACACCTGTTTCTGTTTGGATATGTGAAACTAGATGGAGAGTAAAGGTATTAATCAAACCATTAAATAATATAGTTTAAAAACACTTCAACATGTTAATAAAAATCACTTACCGAGTCGTTCCTTAATGTAGCTTTTTTTAAATTGCCAGCATGGTCCATGAAGAGACTAAAGTCATTCTTAAACTAAAGTGTCAGATTGTCACAAAACCATCTTTAACTGCCCTAATGCTCTTCCGTAGACCTGCAATGGAGAGTTCTTTTCTTATGTTTTTTCCTAGACGCTAAAGAAAAATTAAGAGGATCGTAATAATCCCGTAAAGGATTAAAACTCATACTGTATAGTCGTAATCTAACATCCATTCTACATGTATTGACTGAAAACCACTGGACATCAGTTAGAACCACCTATCTCAGTGTAATGGGACACATGATCGATGAGAAATGATCTGCAATCGTTTTCTTTAGGTTTTGTGAAAACGGGAGGAAGCATTTAACTGAAGCATGTGCTAGCCATTTTATTGAAGTTGCAGGAGTGGGAGATAGCGAACAGGGTCGCCACTGTAGAAACAGATAATGCTTACAATATGATAGCTGGATCAAAAACATTACCATACTAATGTGTACCGCACATTATACACAGGGGAATCACAGCGTCTCTCTGTGACAGCGGTTTAATCGACGCTTCGCTTATCATCAAAACTAAGCTGAAATGTTTTAATAAAGTACATACCCTTTGATTTATCTTATTAATTTGTCATGAATTTCTTTACTACATCACACATTAATTTGTTTTATCTCCCCCTAACTCTGATCTCTGATGAAAATACCATTAAAGACTGTTTGAATTGGATGCAGACAAAGGGCTTTTAATCTGTCAACAAACCCCAATACTCACCATACACACCAAACGTTGCCAGAAGGAGTTAATCAAGCGTTGTAAACTGTTAACTATACCATGGTCCATATGGGACCAGCTATAAAATCTTTGCTGCATCTGAGTTTGTGTTTTTCAACTGGTAATTGGTAGTGGTGCCATGCTGTGACTGCAACTTTTCTGACAACCACAGAAGAGCCACTTAGTTCTTTTTTTATGGCCTTCAGGCACACACTAATGTGATGGGTGTTAAAAAGCCACAGGTTCTCAACTGTTGGTGAATTTACAGCCACACCACATTCAATTTCATGGGTCAAGGGCATCCACAGTGGGGCCATCAAGTCTACTTCTTTTAATTTGTAATCACCTGTCAGCGATTCCTATAGCAAGTTTGAAATTATAGTGCAAGACATTTTTCTTTGGAGGATACATTTTAGGTGAGGAAAGAAAAGAGGAAAATGAATGTAGAGTTTTACCTGAAATTCCCAGGGGCCAACAGCTCATCATGCCCATATCTGCTTTCAAAGTATGATGTTTTTACGCTTCAAGAAATGTAAACCTAGGAATAAACAATGTGGATTTATTATAAAAATATGTCGTAAGCATTTTGAAACCTGGTTGAAAGTTGGATTCTGGTGGATTGATTTTATCCACCTAGGCCTGACTGTCGAAAGTCCTACTTGACACACGAATATCACTTAATTGGCTTCTTGTATTATATTATTGTGCACAGTAACTGTTAAAATGTAACATAAATATGGTTTCTGAGATGTCAAAATGTATCAAGGTCCCTTGACACATACCTGATACTTCTCTACATCCGTCTGTCTTAAGAGCATAGGCATAGCATATCATCAGGAGACAGGAGGTTTCCATAATCTGCCCTTCCTTATTTTCCTTGGAGGAACATCTATTCTTCATCACTGTCAACCCTCTGTCCCCAGAGAGACGATACTTTGCTGCTTTGGACCTTGGATGGCTAACGTCCATGTTTTTTGCTCGTCACCGAACCCCTCCTTGCAAACAAACACTGATATTGAGGAATTTTGTAAACATATTTGGAGTGAACACCAAATTTGACCCGTCGCCAAACTTCCAGTAGCTTTACAAAGTCATTAATCATATGATGGCTTCCCAGAGGTGACTGTCAGTTTTGAGGTAGGAATAGTGATTCCTCATCCCTAAGTGAAAAAGCAAGCGAAGTGCAGACGGAAAGGATAAATCAACAGAGAAGTGAAGACAGCTAGCATTCAGCAGCTGGCCATCTGGTCCTTATCGTGTCCCAGACTGGTTGATTTTATTGCTTTTCATTGCTTTCAGTAGACCCAAGAGGGGTTTTCATAAACAACCTGTCAGTCTGGCCTGAGGTGATCATCCTCTGCTGGTTGTTTAAGTGATTACAATTTGCATCTTATATATTGTGTCCTCATAAGATAAAGTGACTTCCAAGGCGCACTGTTTGAGTCAGATGTAAATTAGACACTATACTATTACCCTGATCTATGTATTTTACATAGAATAAAACTTGTACTGGATCGTAATCTCACATTAGTGGCAAAACAATAACCTGCTAATTTGTATCCCAAGTTATAGTTACAACTGTTTCTAACAAAATACCTAACAACCCATATTAATTATTTTCCTTGTGAGACATGGAAACGATCAGGTGTGCTATAATTTTAGGTAAAAGAGATCACTGAACATTCTATAATGTAATGATTTTATAAAAAAGGTTGATGACCAATGGATTAGTCAACCCAGTCTCACGGCATTTCGTGTTATAGTCACGAAATTAATCTATTGATTCGTGTTCACCAACATGATTTCCCCATTTTCTTCGTGTCACACAGAACGATTTTAAAAGCAATGTAAATAATAACAAATTAGAAGGAAAGAAGATAAAAAAAATACAGATTTCAGTATTCTGACACAGAACGATTTTAGAAGCAATGTATTTCTATTGGTAGTATGTTTCGTGTCTGCACCAAATAATAACAAATTATAAGGAAAAAAAGATTTAAAAAATACAGATTTCAGTATTCTGAGGCTCTGAGCCCCATTTATTTTCCTCGTGGACGGCAAGCAAAGTCCGACATTATACAATTTAAAATAAAAACAATAATCGTGGCTTGATATTGAGTAAGACATTTGTTTTATGACCCGACCGGACAAAAAGACGTGGTGCAGGCACGTAAGGGCGCTACCAATAGAAATACATTGCTTTTAAAATCGTTCTATGTGACACGAAAAAAGGGGAAAATCGTGTTGGTGAACACGAATCAATAGATCAAATTAATTTTGTGACTATTACACAAAATGCCGTGAAACTGGGTTGGGATTAGTTCATACTAAAAAGTTAATGTCTAATGCTATTTATTAGATAATCACTTCTTTTTTTTCAATTAGGAAAGTGACATCCTCAAAACTCAACACTTGTTCATCAAGTCATCATTGAACAAATGTGAAAGGTGGGAAGTATTTCAGAGGTCTGGAACAAGACTTTTGAAGAAATATTGTGTGCATTCGAAATCCTCAATGATTTTTCAGGCGTCAGCTTTTTATTGGTCACAAATCTGTGTAGAGGTCAATGAAATACTGTCAGTGCATTATTGCTGTAAGCATTTTTAAGTTATATTTCACAATGTCAGCCAACCTTGTGAACACTTTCACTTCAGTCTCTTGATCTGTCATCGCTCTTGAACGATGTTATGGTCAAGTAAGATATTTGCCACAGAGCAATCTGTCAGCAGAAACACTTCTCCAGATGGTTTGCTCTGCACATCTGTTGAAGGCTCCAGATGTTTTTGGATGCACCTGGCAAGCCCCTTTTCGTTCCCAACCCGTTGTCCATGGCCCTGCACCACGGCCAGGGCAGGGCATCCCTTCTTTTGTCCAGATGTTAGGGAAGTCTGGATGCCTTCCTGTAGAACTAGAAGGAATAGAGATGCTGCTAAAATTACATATCTACAATGGCTTCTACAGAATATCGAAAATGTGTATTGTTTTAACTTCTGGAAAGATAACCCAACATGAAGTAGAATGTTCATTGAAATGTTTTTGCTATGGTAACACATTGTCCATGTAGCCTTAATTGATGCATGTCAGTTAACAAACTTCAAACCTTCATGAACTGTAGCTTACCGATTGTACCAAGCCTTGAAATATGATGCCTCCAAATATATGAACACAGATCATGTGGTCATTGTATGTGCACTATATGTATACGATAAATCCAACAGAAGAATAGCCTACATCAGGGCTATTTAATTGGCGGCCCCAGATTTTTTAAAGAGTGCCTTTATTCCAGAGAGGGTGTTAAATTGAGAGATAGAGGGGAAGACTCTGAAAACGTATGCGGGCTCGGGTTTCGAACCCAAGTACTATAGAATGGGAGGGATGAAACCCCCTCTTTAATGGTCTGCCTGGTTCCTGTGCCGAAGAAGATAGATCCACGCACACACAGTGACTACAGACCGGTGGCTTTGACATCACATGCCAGGAAGTCGCTGGAGAGGCTGGTCCTTAAACACCTCCGTACAGTGGTCCCACCATCACTAGACCCCCTGCAGTTTGCATATCAGCCTCGTATTGGAGTGGAGGACGCCATCATCTTCCTGCTGCACAGAGTACACACACACCTTGAGAAGGAAGGTAATACTGTGAGAGTAATGTTTTTTATTTTCCATTGCTTTCAATACCATCAGACCTGCCCTGCTCAGCAGTAAGCTACTGGACATGCAGGTGGATGCTCCACTGGTGAGCTGGATAACCAACTATCTCACTGCTCGGCCACAGTACGTGAAGCTGCAGAATAACACCTCTGACATTATATTGAGCAGCACGGGCGCTCCTCAGGGCACGGTCCTCTCTCCCTTCCTGTTCACAGTCTATACATCAGACTTCAGACACTGCTCACAGTCCTGCCATCTGCAGAAATTCTCAGATGACTCTGCCATTGTGGGCTGTATCATCAGAGATCAGGAAGTTGAGTACAGGAGTGTGGTGGACAGTTTTGTGGAGTGGTGCAGTCAGAACCATCTGCAGCTCAACGTCACAAAAACTAAGGAGCTAGTGGTTAACTTCAGGAAGCGGAGTGCCGCCCCAAGCCCAATTACCTTCGTGGGCATGGATGTGGACATTGTGGACAGCTACAAGTTCCTGGGTGTCCACATAGACAATAAACTGGACTGGAGTAAAAACACTGACGCCCTATATAAGAAAGGCCAGAGTCGCCTGTTTTTCCTTAGGAGACTCAGGTCCTTTAACGTCTGCAGCACTATGTTGCAGATGTTTTATGACTCGGTGGTCTTCAGTGTGATCTTCTTTGCTGTAGTGTGCTGGGGCCGCGGGATGAAGACAGCTGATGCCAATAGACTCAACAAGCTCACCAGGAGAGCAGGCTCTGTCCTGGGAGTGGATCAGGAGTCGTTGGCAGTGGTGTCGGAGGGGAGAATGCTGAGGAAACTTTTCTGCATTCTGGACAACGGGTCTCACCACCTGCATGCCACACTGGTTTCCTACCGGAGCACTTTCAGCCACAGACTGAGATCACCAATAACCACCACACAGCGCCACAGGAGGTCTTTCCTCCCAGTGGCAATCAAACTCTTTAACTAACCTCCCCTAAGTAAAGGGCACTGAGAACTTCCACACCAACACTATGTGCAATATACATATCAATATAATTAACATCATTGCAATACACTTGCTGCTATATATATATAACTATGTGCAATATTATATTGTATTATTAGTATTATTAATAATGCTATGATAACGTGCAATTACGTAACTGCCACTACGTTTTTTTTTTGCACTACTAAATACTGCTAATAATAATTGCATTGATTGTGTGACCATCTATGTTTCTATGTTTCTACGTTTCATGTTGTATGTGGATGTTTAATTGCTCTTTTTGCTGCACTTTTAATGTACAGTTTTGCTGCTGTGTTTATTTTGTTTATTGTATTTTGTTACTCTGGCACAACAATTTCCTTCTGGATGAATAAAGTCTTATCTTATCTTATCTTATGGTCACACATGCAGTGCACACAGCACACACAGTGAAATGTGTTCTCTCCATTTAACCCATCCTAGTACCAGGAGTCTAGTACTAGGAGCAGTGGGCAGCTATTGTACAGCGCCCTGGAGCAATGGGAGTGAGGGGGGAAGGGGGTTGTCCGGTGCCTTGCTCAAGGGCACCACGGCAGGGCAGGAGGTGAACTGGGAACTCTCCAAGTAGAAGTCCACACTACATTTTTAGGTCTGGTCGGGGACCTGAACTGGTGACCCTACAGCTCCCAGTCCAAGCCCCTATTGACTGAGCCACTGCCGGACACTAGCTACTGTAGTGACAACTCCTGTTTTTTATTGCATCTCTGCGTGAATGATTAGATAAGTTCACCTAAATGAAATCAAATGAAATTATGTTGATGGTTAAATTAGCTTCACATGTAGGCCTACTGAGTTCTGAACTTGCCATTTAGATCTATAAAGGCCTTGGGGCTATGTTGTTTGATTTAGTTAAACACAATATGCACTCCACTATGCTGTTGTAGTATTTACTGTATCTGAAGCTCTTAATATGATTTCTCATATTTCAAGCCATCGTTTTCACGGCCCCTTGCTTTGGATCATTTTCATCAACCGGCCCCCGTTCCAAACTAATTGAATAGCCCTGGCCTACATATTACCAATATTGATAGTAGATAAAGTGAAACACAGCAGAAAAATAAGTGAATCACCTTTTTTAGGTAACAGTCTGATGTAATAGATAAACACATAATCAACTCAACTGCTTTGTTTATTAAGATCCTATAAAAACAAGTACACTTAAACAATAATTTTGACCTTTAGTTCTCTCTTATTTTCAAGACACATTTTCTGTTTTATTCCTTGCTCTTTGACATCATTTTCTGGGAAGGCCCGTAGAGAGGATACATCTCTGGAAAGGCTCAAATAATCTGTCAGGTGTCTTGACCTACAGACATGACCTCTTGAGAGACCTATTAGACCTTCCTAAAATTAACCTGGGACCCATTTCTCTTGTGTACTGCTTAGTCACAGCACGAGTAAGCAAAAGTAAGCAAGGCTTTAATGCCATGAAATGTTCTACAGATGTTCAAGTTCTTGGAGGATGAATACTGGTGACTGTGAAGATCCCTTCACTTTGCATCTATTGCCACCATTGGATGAACATTTAACGTTGAAGTCAAATGTACTTTACATTGTTCCCAGAGGATGATTCCTGATGACCGTGATAATCCTTGCTGAATTGCCTAATTTTTTTGATAACACCAGTCTTGTTTTTTCGCAAGAAATATCGAGGTTTGAGTGTTAACAATTTGTCTTTGCCCTGCATAAACACTAGAAGGGTGTGACGCTTGGTTGTTGGAGTCGGACAAAGAGATTGGATATCAAAAGGATCTCAACGAGGACACCGGAGGTACGTATTGATACCTCGTGTAAATGCAATCGGGTTACAACATGTTTTATTTAGTTATTTATTTGGGTAAATCAACTTTTGGTCTACTTAGTACCAAATAACCAGAATTCAGTTTCATATAATTATCACAATTTGTTATGCAGCTCTATATTGTGTCATTTAATGAGCATTCGTGATTCAATTCATTCAAATTCTATTAACTTTGCGCAACAGGAACCCTTTCCAATAACAAGGTCTCCAGCTGCCTTGGACTTCTCCTTTACCCCTTAACATCCTTCTTCCCGTTCTCTCACTCTCACTTCCTCACCTGTCAGAGGTGGAATGTCGCTGGCGGATACAGTCCTCCAGGGTCCGACTCCGACAGACGCAGCGATGCTCAGTCAAAACATTTCCCAGCTCCTGTTCAAGAAGCAGCCTGAAACAAGCAACAGCAGCCATATCTGCAGGACACAACAGAATGAAACGATGCACCTGGGCATGATAAACTGAATACTGGTGCATGCTGTTTACAGCGGAGGTAAAAAGAACAATGCTGATAGGCACATCACAATAAACCTTATGTATTGCAGACATTCTTTGTTCCTGCTACATCTCACTCTCTAAAGAGGAAGAGATGCTTGAAACCTTTCCATTGGGTGTCTGTATTTATAAGCAGCTGTTACATTTAAATGTAAAGTCAAGAAGTGAAGTCTGGCTATAACATCGACATTGAATTTACATTTATACGTAGTACCTCAGTTTAATGGCACTTTCATACTCTTTAATTACTTTTTTCAATACACATGTCATAGTATCAACGTGAAAGTTAAGAGTTGAACACTGTTGGAGATGTTTAGATTTAAAAAACGTTCATGTCAGTTTGCAGATGGAGACATCACAGTTGGAGGAACACGCATGAGAATGGAGATTACTGTTTAAATTGGTCCCGTCTACTAAATCTACTATGATTTATACAACCTACATTAAATTTGATATTAAACTTTTGCTTTTCTCATTTAAAGATCCTTTCAGACACTATTCCCCTCTGTCAATAAAAAGCATTAAAGGGGAGAACCCAAGAAACCTTCCCCCTGGGAGAGAGGTTCTGTGGATCCACTCTGCCCGCAGTCTGCTCTCTGCTTAGGCCGATCGGTGTGGCAGCTTTCCAGCTCTCAGCAGGAAAGGAAGTGGCTCTCAGGGGCAGTGCTCAATTCGCCCTCTACTGGGCGGAAGTCAAGCCTCAATGAGGCCGTCAGTCGAATAGGTCATGCTGTCAGAGCGCACCAGAGTTCACATCCTCTCATTAGACAGCAATACTTCCAACATCCCTTCACTTGTTAAAAACTAAAGTCAGTGGAATTGGTCTGAATTGCGCCCGTGACAAAACAGGCTTATGTTGATGGGATTGTGCAGGTGTAGTCAGGTTGACAGTGTGTGGTGTGTATGTATTTTGACTTTTTTCCATACACACCAACCCATCAAGTGCACACACTCACACATTGCCTTCCTATCAGTTTACACCCATTTGTAGAAGACATAAAGATTCCCAGCTGCTGGTGTGTGAGAAGTGTGTGCTGCGATGTTCGTTTACAGGTTGTTGTGTTCCGATCCTGAAACATCGAGTATTGATATAATCAAAGTCAGCAGAATGATAAAAAATTATCTTTGAAGCCAGTTTAGAACAAAACCAACTTCATTCTAATTGTTTTCTAATGTTTTATAGTTGCAAGTGGTCATCTCATATTTTGTATGCTTCATAACTGAATTTAAGAACCCATTGTTCTCCACATATTCTAGGAACATAGATGTACTGAATACTGAACTGAATGTACCTGAAATTCCACACTATAACCTTAAAACTCTAACTTTCTGAATGTAACGCAGGAACAAAATACTCACACAAGCTGTATTCAACAAACAAGCATAAACTTTATTTGTTAAAACAAGTATATAGAGTTTCTGTATTACATCTTTCATCTTGCTAGATTGTGGTTTTATACATTTACCAACAGTGGTTTAGAAAGGCAACTCCTTATGGAAACAATGGCATATGTATACAATACAAATGAGCAAACATATCAAAATCAGTTTTTACAACTTTTGTAGCAACCAATTGTTTCTATTGGTGTGCCATAGTGCAAACTGTGTTGTTGGTGAGACAGAGTTTAAGCATGATCTCAAAATTCACACATCTCATTTCCTCTGTCTTAAACACATTCTTTATTTGTAGGCTGCATTCATTGTGCCTTCAGTTCAAGTCCTTCCTGTCCAGTCATGTGAATTTACAATCAGAATAGTTCAAGTGTGTCGGGCAGGTCAGGCTATTGTGTAGGAGAGTGAAGATAATGCTGAGCAAGAACACTCCTTGGTCGGGTTTGTACACAAAGACGTGTTGAGACCTTTAGTGGTGCTTCACACAGGTGGAACATTGTTTATAGGAATGGTCAACCACAACACATTTAAGTTTGATCCTATACTAGAAAGATGATTTTCCAAATTACTTATGTTGCAATGTTTGACCAGGGTTATTTAAGAGGCTATAAAAAGAATCAGTTTTCATATTTTTATCGACTCCTATGAACCTTCGTGTTCCACCAGAATGAAATACCACTCTAAAAGTCTCCAAAAACTTTTAAAAAGTGAAGAGTTTCACTCTAACATGATTATCGAGCATCACACAGCTTAGCAGAGAGTTTAACAGCTTGTATGAGTGGAGTGGATGGCGTATGAGTATAATCTGTCGGCATGTGGATATAAATGGACAGCACAGAATACAGAGGAAAACAAGTTTTGAATAACTTTGATCCTTTCTACATTCACTCCACTGTGTGTGTGTGTGTGTGTGTGTGTGTGTGTGTGTGTGTGTGTGTGTGTGTGTGTGTGTGTGTGTGTGTGTGTGTGTGTGTGTGTGTGTGTGTGTGTGTGTGTGTGTGTGTGTGTGTGTGTGTGTGTGTGTGTGTGTGTGTGTGTGTGTGTGTGTGTGTGTGTGTGTGTTTTCCACAGCCATTTGACCTGAAGCCTCTATGGCTAAGATTTCAAGGGGTGGAAAGAAAAGTAAGAGCTGTGGCGGGTGTGAAAGCGCTGCCCTGCCGAAGGTCAGGCTGTTTCTAATCTGGTTCTATTGCACCGTGTTCTGCAGGAAAGCATTGGAGCTGGTGGGTTGGTTGTGTCAAAAAGTCTGAAGATGGAGGGCGGACTGAGCTGTGCCGTCCCCCGTCCCTCTCGCCAGGATCTCCGTTCCAACTCAAGAGCATCCACAACGATCCACCACCATGGAAGGGATCTTGCCGTAGATGATCTGTTCTTTTCGGTTAAAGTAGAGCATGTTGATGGGCGACATCTTGGTGGGGGTGCAGCAAGGGCCTGCGGTCCCTCTGGGGTTGGCCTTGTTCACCAGGTGGGTGTGCGGATACTTCTGCAAGTGCATGTACTCACACTCCCCGGAGCAATAGTTGGCCTTGTAGCGCTTTGGGGCAATAATCCAGTCCCAGCCAAAGTCTTCAAAGTCCACAGTGAGCGGGTAGCGGCAGCAGCGGGACTCGGGAGAGTTCTCGTCACAGTCCAGGCCCGAGTCTCTCCTGAGGCGCTTGGGGCCCTCAGAGATCTTCACCTCCATGAACGGTTGCTAAAAACGAGAGATCATGTGTGAATAGACATCAGCTGGGTTGCAGAAAAGGAAGGCGGGTGACAGCATTAATTTTACATCTTTTACTTTGGTGCCCTTTGGCAGCTGGTTTTCAAACACGGCACGGTAATATTATGAAACTTTGACTTTTTTAGGAAATTAAATCATACGATGGTTGGTTAGCCACAGCCGTCGAGGTATTCTAATTGCCCCAGATACCGGTGCCAGCTTTTGAGCTGTATGATAAGTGTTTGTCATTGATAGCAACTGTGTGTGTGTGTGTGTGTGTGTGTGTGTGTGTGTGTGTGTGTGTGTGTGTGTGTGTGTGTGTGTGTGTGTGTGTGTGTGTGTGTGTGTGTGTGTGTGTGTGTGTGTGTGTGTGTGTGTGTGTGTGTGTGTGTGTGTGTGTGTGTGTGTGTGTGTGTGTCTGTCTGTCTGTGCAGGCAATTAGTCTGATTTGCACAGTCACACAGAACACTTTGAGGAATGTGGGGGGCAGGTGAACTTGTATGTAATCAAGCAATAAGATTTGAGGTTATTGTGGGCCGGGCATGTGTCCAAATGCAGGTGTGCACCTGCATGGAGTCTGTGTTGATTAACAGCTTTCAAAAGTCTTAAATCTTGATTCCCTTTCCGAGCAGTGAGATGCATGAATGTTTAACCACCTGCTGACTCTGCAAAGCCTCTCTGCACACTACTGCCTCAGGGCAGTAAGATACAGAATCCAAAATGTCTCTTTAAACAGAGTTAGAACTGGACTTTTAGAAATGAGCGATTGATGATCTGGTCCCAGATCTAATTCACCTGTTACAGCAGTAAATATAACATTTTGTGATGAGACACACGGCTTGTTATCCCTTTAAGTAAAACAAACTTGACCACAATCTTACAGTTCAATGTACATTAAAGTTTATCTCACCAGTCCTTCCTCTCCAGGCTCTGTGGAGGTCACGGCCAGATCATTTCCCCGCGAATCGAATGCCTTAATCTCGATGCCCCAGTTGGTCTCCGGCTGCCGCAGCCACACTGCCAGAACCTGTTTGACGTCTATACTCTGCCAAGAGCTGACCCCGGCATTCACGTCGATCTTCAGGGAGCGGATGCGTATGTGCCTGCTCCCGTCTGTGACCGGCATCAGGCGGGAGATCTGCAGGAACACGGTGGTCGCCTCGTCCGCAGGGCGAAGATGCACCCATAGCTGAGCGCGCACTATGCGGTTGGCTTGAAATTTTTGAGCAAAAGAGAAAAAGCAGCACTTTGGTTCCCCATCCACTTGGGCGACGGACTCGGCTGCAGAAAAGAAAGAGACAGAAAAACCTTTACAGACAGAAAATAGACATTCTTAACACGACATTTAAACTCTAGAAGTGGGCTGTTACAGTTTTAAAACCCTGACATTTGTGCGCGTAATGACCTGGCGTAATGACGCACCGACCCTTACAACAGTTTCAAATATAGATAATGTTGATACTTGCACACTTTTATTATCAAAATCAGCTGATGCTACGCGTTAAAAATGAACTGTGTCTCCCGTGCGGTCAGTCCCATGCGTAAAACCCCATGTTGGAGACGTCTGAGCGCGTCCTTCTTATTATTAAAAAAACCAACGAAATAAAGACTTACGTTCAGTGGCTATCATCATCATCGTCTCCGTGGTGGCATGCTCGTCGTCCTCCTCCATAACCACCTCTCTGTTGTCATCTCCCAGCACGTCGTACTGGTCGAGGAGCTGCTGCAGCGGCGGCGCTTTGGGCAGTAGCTGCTTCACGATGTCTCGGCTAATGTTCGGAGCTTCTTTCATCCGCAGTTTGCTCAAAATCTGAGATTTAATCGCGTTTAGTCTCATGGTTTTGATCTGCTGCCGGACATCGCAGGTGGCGCACTGCTCCGCGTCCTCCGCGTCCTCCGGGTTAGAGGCGGAGGGCTGCTGGTGCGGCTCTTGGTCACTCAGAACTACTGGACCCAAAGCAATGAGCAGGCTGAGATACAGCACAATCTGAGACAGATGCATTGTCTCTTAGGTGTTTGAGTTAAAAGGATCCCTGGGTGTGTGCTGGACCTGATGCGCGAGCGGACTGGGATGGATTAATGTCCCACAATGATAGGCATCATACTTTATCAGCGCACACCTTTTTATACTCCAACTTTAGCCTCTTTTGTGTCGTCAAAAACTATGATTGGCTGGACAGGCAACAATGAATTTTAACCGACTGACATGAACACTTTTTTTCGTTGTCAAACCATAAAGGGATGGAGGCTGTGAGCATGTGCAACACGTGTCCGCAGATACACAAATTCACTTTTCTAGCACGGATTGCGCAATGAGCGGAGAGGCGCCCACGGACTGTTTGCGTTATATGTAACGTTTAGATGAACCTGATGGAGTTACATCACCACACATTAACACCAGACAACCAAATGTGGACTTCATAAATGGAAGTAGCACCATACTCGGATCAGAGTGTAGCCTAATACGTGTTTGAGTTCACACGTTGAGAAAGATACAACCTAAAATGTTTGTGTCAAAAGTGTTTTAACAGTGAACTCTGAGGACAGGTATGTGCAGCTGGGCCAGCATGTACATGGAAATACATTTTATGAAGAGCTTTTATTTGAATTTATAAACATAATGTTATGGTATTTCTTCAAAATTGTTATTCAAATGTTCTTCTATTTTATAGTTATGTTTCTTGATTTGTGGATGGGCTTTTATTTGTATACACGTATACACATACATACATTTACAATTTTTGTAAACTCCCTTTCAAGTCTTTTTATACCATTATTGGCCCATGTCAATTCGGAACAGATGCATCCTTCCATGTTCAGGATTTAAAAAATAAATCAGCAACGATAAATAAAGAAACCTTAATCCTCTTGTTTAAATCGTTGTTGGTGAAACCAGGCAGTAGAATATGAGAGGATAGCGCCACCGTGTGACAAGGACACATAATCGTGACACCTGTCATCATCAACAACAAGCAGTCACATGGCGACCTGAACATGGGTGGAGAAATGAAATACAGTCAGGAACAGAGCCAATCTTCGAACACTTGGCTAGATAAATACAGGGATTGATAAACCATTTACTCTTATAAACACATCTGAATGTATAAAAGGCTACTAAATACATAATGTAAAGAAATAATTAATATTGTACAAATGTTTTTAATGTTGTGACATTTTTCCTGATATTTTCAAAATTCTATATGATTGCTTTTTAAAATTCTTCCTGTTATTCGACATTATATGCTATGACTTTTTCAAAAAACAATACCAGGTTTTTGTCATGATCATTTCAATATTCTACTTTTTACCTAGTAGGCCTACTATAATGTATTTGTTCCTATTTACCAACATATTATACATACATACTGTCTTTAATTTGACATGGTGTACTATGACTTTAATTTACCTTTTCAAAACATACTATACTTTTACTTTTTCAACATCATTTGACATGCTATACTATAACTTTATGCATCATATTTACAACCTACTATGTAACATAGTAAGACTTTTCCACGTTTTTTATTTTTCGTTTTTATACCATGACTTTTTTTTTCTTCATGATAATCTACTTTCATATTATACTTCGACTTTTCTCTTCTTTTTTGGTCCGTTTAATTACATTTCAACACACTACTACACTATACATGTTTTAATGATATTTTCAACATATAGGATATACTTTACTCTGGCTTTATTATTACATTACATGTTAGACGCTTTTATCCAAAGCAACTTACATACTCAATACTCTGGACAATCCCCAGAGGAGCAATTTGGGGTGAAGTGTCTTGCCCAGGAACACAACGACATGCTGACTGCAGTGGGGTTTGAACCCGTGACCTCCTGATCCGAACACCAACGCACAACCCACTGCACCACACGCCTCCACATACCATACAATAGATTTGTCAACATTATTTGCTTTGACTTTTATTAAAGATAGTTTTACCATACTATACAAATGTATACTTTTTGATTTCATGTGTTACTACAAACACTATTTGTTGACATACTATGCCAAGACTTTTTCATGGTATTTTCAACGTTCTTATACTCTCTTGTTTTTCAAACCTTTTGAATTTCACAACATAAAGATGGTGGCATTCAATGTGACTGCATCTCAGCGGTCGCTTGTATAGTTTATTATGTGTTCTCTTTGGCTAAGCTCCAATACACCTTAGTATTACTTAGTATTACGGCTATCATTCACTCAGTGTCTGTTGTTTAGTAAACAACAGACACTGAGTGAATGATAGCCGTTATATTGCAACCTGGACTATCCATTTATTCATTTCGAAGATCAATTAAGTAATATACCCAGTAATAAAAGCAAACTAAACACACAATGGGAGAGCTGTTTAAAGAGAGTAAAGGCAATATACAGAACCTAAAACTTAACTGAAAATGTGTAACTCTTGTAGCCCGAGTGATGAGTACAGTTAAGGACCTAAGAGCTTAGGTCTGAATAAACACATTTTCTTATGTATTTATTGTCAAAGCATTAAATGTATTCATTGCTATCGGGATGTTAAGAGCATTCCATGGAATATGACAAAGAGTGTTTCTGAAGTGAATTACCTACCCCACCTTTAAGAACAATGGTTATAAGAGGCGCATATAACCATTGCCAGGTGGCAGTGGCAGTACTTACTGAGTACTGCCACCTGGCGGACTCAGTAAATCCGCCAGGTGGCAGTGTGGCTACAGTCCGCCGCGGTGCTCCCTCAGAGCCGACATGTGTCAGTGCGCAGCGGCCGGACTCTCCTCCTCCTGAGCGCCGCTGCAGCTCGGGAGTTCCCGGAGAGACAGTCAGAATGCAGCCGGATCACAGCTGACCTCTCCCTCCGCTGAGCAGCTCCTCTCCACCGGGGTGAAGGCAACAGGGAGCCCGTCTGCCGGCCCGGATCCCCCCCCCCCCCCCCCCACAGAGATTATTTTTGCAATCTGGTGTGGAGCTCTTCATGCTGCAGAAACAGAAACAGGGAGCAGCAACTTTAAATATAATTTTGTTTCTCACACAAACGTGCAAGTCAACCCGCTTGGATAGTGTTTGGAGAGCGGAAGAGGAGGGAGGGGATGCGACGCGGCAGCACCTGATGTCTGGACAATCTTTTATTTGAACGACCTTGGGTTCTACTCCTCTCTCTGGATTCTTTTATTTTTGTCGGAATGGAGAACAAGCAGCCGCATTAGCCACACTCATTTAAAAGTATGTACAGCTACAGTATCACACTCATCCTGTTGACATGTTTAATCTCATGTTTGCTTTTCTCACTGAGGCTCAGTTGGTGTTTTTCAAACAGTAATTTGGTTTAATCCAAATCCAAGCATGTCTGACAGATAGCAGATAGTGGATGCTCCCACAATTGAGGTGTATCAACATTGAGATGTTTTACAGGAATATAACAGAGGGTTTTGTGAGTGCACCTCCAAAATGTTGTTTGACTCTGAGGGAGACTCCCTGCTGACATGATTCACAGCCTGGTGTTGTGCAGCTTTTTTTGAATGAAGCACATGTTTGCAGAGTGTTCCAGGGCCTGTAGTCCTGGAGCCTGTCAGTGCAGATGGAGAGTCAGGCTTACAGCAGCACAGCACCAGGGCACTCAGATAGAGACAGGCGTTCCCCGTGCCATGCAATACAAATTAGGGCGAGGAATTGAGTCACTGTGAGGTGGGGGGGATGAGTAACACTTGATGTGCAGAGCAGCAGTTCAAAAGTGACCCTGCAGAGGTGAGGCCTTGACCTGGGCTTGGGTCATACAGCTCCTGGTAGGCTAACTGATGTAAAATAAATGACTGAAATCCTCCCTCTATACTTATAATCTTTTGTTATTTTATTTATTTATTTTCATTTTATTCCAGTTTTATTCAGTCCTACATTGGTATTACGTTTTCTTTCACAAAGCTATTTGTTACTCTGGTTATTACTTTTGTGGGGAGATAGTATTGTTTCTTTTATTTGTAAATTCAACATTCAAAGGCTTTATTGTTATATGATCAGTGTAGATATGGCAATGAAAATGTTAAGTCCCAGGCTCCTTCAACAATGCATCCTAAATATATGACATTAAACAATAAAACAAATAAAAAAAAACAATAAAAATAGTGCAAGAAGAAAAGAGTGCAAGATTATGTTGCAAGAACAACGTGCAAGTAATTGAGGTAAAGTAAACTATTTACATGTCAGTAAAAGTAAATAAATACAATTTGCTAAATAATGCAGAGAATTATGAAAGTGAACAAGTAATGCAGGAGTCTTAAGACATGTATATAGGATAAGATAAGAAGAAGCAGCAGTCCTATAGCCTGAGGCTTGTCTACGTGTCTGCTTTATCAAGCAGTTCACTTTGAGAATGAAAAGTTCTATACTGTAAATACAAAGGTCAAATGTACGATTGAGGGTCTTTGAGCATGTTTTACGGTGTTGTTCAATCAATCAATCAATCAATGTTTATTTATATAGCCCAATATCACAAATGTTACATTTGTCTCAGTGGACTTCACAGTTTGTACAGAATATCAGTATGACAATACGACACCCTCTGTCCTTAGACCCTCACATCGTACAAGGAAAAACTTCCAGAGAAAACCCCACAGTTTAAAGGGAAAAATGGGAGAAACCTCAGGGAGAGCAACAGAGGAGGGATCCCTCTCCCAGGACGGACAGACGTGCAATAGATGCCGTGTGTAAATTGAAATTGTTGTGTATTTATGAAAATAATTTGATCGCAGGTTCCTCAACAGTGCGTTTACAAGACATTAAACACAACATCTGTCCTTGTTTGATGAAGCTGCTGTAATGCAAGTACAATTTCAGACGTTTAGTATAAATAAAGCTTGATTTGATCTGTTTGACTCTTTCTCTCTGCAGTTGCAATGAGGTTTCAGCAGGAAGCGAGAAGGTTCACGCAGGGATGGGCCCCCAGCACCTTCTAGATCTCCCCCTCTAATGTGTCTCACATGTTCAGACATGGACGGGAGGGGGAGTGGATAACAGGAGCGCAGTGAGGGCGAGGGGAAGCATAGAGCTGAGCTGACCGTTAAAACTTCCATGTGTGACATCTCACTCAAAGTCTCTCCCACCCTACAGTAAGGCAAGGCAAGTTTATACAGCACCTGTCAACACACGGCAATTCAAATGCAGATACATTTAATAAAATGGCATTTAACAGGAAAAAACTCTCATTAAAAAGCAAAGAGAATATAATAAACATAGATCCAGCTAATATAGAATAACACAGGTTTTATACAGCGCAGTGTAAGATATGAGTAGTTCAATTAAAAGAAGCGGAAAAAAGTCTTAAAAAGTAGTAAGAGTTGTAGCGGACCTGCAGTTCTCTGGGAGTTTTTTCCAGATATTTGGAGCATAATAACTGAACGCTGCTTCTCCATGTTAGCAGCAGAGCCTTCACAGAAGACCTGAGAGTTCTGGATCTTTCATAATGTATTTTGGGCCTAAACCATTCAGTGCTTTATAAACCAGCAGCAGTATTTTGAAATCAATTCTTTGACACACAGGAAGCCAGTGTAAAGACTTCAGAACAGGACTGATGTGATCCACTTTCTCAGTGTTAGTGAGGACTCGAGCAGCAGCGTTCTGAATCAGCTACAGCTTTCTAATGGCGCATTTGCACCGCATTGGGTAGCCCCGTTTAAGCGTCCTTAAGCGTCCTCAAGAGGCCAGGCCAGTTTTTGGTGGCCTTTCCATATAGCGTAGCACCGGCTAGCCGGTACTTTTTCCGGCCCCTTAAAATCGTGGTTCTATCAGGCCAGGGCCAGGGCTGAACTAGTGACGTCAACACTCTCGACTACTGATTGGTCAGAGAGAATCGTCACAATATCGCGCACGAGATCATCCCTAGCGTCAAGGTACGCTCACTTCTAACAAAGAAGTCTATTTTATTTTTACATTAATGTTCGACAACCCATGCTTTTATGGAGCCCCGAAGAGCTACATAGCTAGCTAAGGCAGATAGCCTAGGCAGATAGCCTTAGCTAGAGCTATTGTTTGCTAACACCATATGTGCCATTGTTTACTTTCAGTTTTTCTTTTCTCCCTGATCGCCCCGCCTACACTGCGTTAATACCCCAGGTCCTAAACTGTAATGGAAATGCGCCACGGCCTCGGACGGCCAGCGAGGCAGCCCGAGGCCTGAGCGAGGACGCTTAGGGACGCTTAAACGGGGCTACCCCGCTGCAGTGGAAATGTGCCATAATAGATGTTTTAGTGAGACCTGTGAAGACCCCATTACAGTAGTCGAGTCTACTGAAGATCCAGACTCCAAATCCTGCTGTTATATTATTCCTTTAATCCTAGATATATAATTGTTTTAATGTAACTGTTGAAATTCAGACCTGTTGTTTTGAACATCGCTCAGCGCTGTCTTTTATTCGTTCCTTCTTGTTACAGTAAATCAATGCAACATCCTCCAGAGTATGGGGTGTGTGAAATCCAAGAGGAGCGAATCCGCAGCCCAGAATGCAAACTCCAGAGTGGAAGGCAGGGCGAGGGGGGAGAAGGCCTACCTGGTGCACTCGGATACGGGCTGGGTGGAGGGCTCCCCCCACACCAACCCCGTGCTGATGGAGTACGCTCACAGACTGTCCGAGGAGATTGTGGCCCGGGCCGTGCAGCAGTGGGTGGAGGTGGACCGCCGCTACGGAGACATCCCATACATCGAGTGTGACGTGCCATGACACGGGGAGGAGGGTCTCAGCCCTTGATACTTGAGGTGGCTCAACAAGGCCAATAAACACCTTCAGTCCGAATGAATCCCTCTGCTGTGAGAAGAGATGTGAATGAGCTGCCAGTAATTCAGTTTGACCTACTTTTGGATTGGATTACTCTTGGATTGAACCTAAAAACCTTCCTCCTCCTCCTCCTCCTCCTCCTCCTCCTCCTCCTCCTCCAAAGCATCCCGCTCGCATTCCTGCGATTATTTGTAAAAGTTGGATTCTGTTGGTGTTCAGCTGGATGTGCTTCTAAGATCTTATTGGTTCTCTCTGTGGCTGGACTCAAAGCAAGAAGCTATCAGATATTGCTTGGAAATGTAATGTCCCTCTTTGCAAAGCCTATCCCGGCCCTCGATGCTGTCCAGATGCCCCTCCTCTTACGGGGAGAGGCTATTATTAGATCCCTTCATTTGGTGGCATCATCAGGTACCCTAACCCTCCTTCAGCTCGGACAGAAACCATGGCAGGCTGAGCCCAACCTGTGGCCGAGCTGCAAAGAGGAGCCCCCCCCCCCCACTGCCATTAGGCTGCCTACACAGGTCTCGCTACAAGTCCAGGAAATAATGTGCACAAATGATGTTTCCTGCACTCCAGGATATTGTTTGGGAACTTTTTTCTGCTGATCTCTCAGCAGAACCTAAAGCATAAGAAAGGATTGACACACTTTCCAGAAGGATTTGGCTGGCAACAGACTTGGTTTTCCTCAAAGTGTTTCAGGCCTGTTCTTTTGTCAATATTGTGTCATTTTAACCAGGAAATACTGCCCCATAGAGAAAGAAGCACAAATATACAAACCTTGATAACACATAGCACTTCAATCCAGTCCGTATGTGACTTCAAATATGTTGCTGCGGTTACATAACAGGGGGCAGCGATACTAACCAGGGAAGAGCAGATTTATTTGGAGAAGAAGTTCAGAACCACCAAAGCCGTTAAGAATGAGCTGGATCACATTCCACAGATCAGCTCTGTGCACAAATGCTCTAAATTATGTCATTGGGATTTGCCCAGAATTCAATTATTATTGCTAGCTTGTCTGTACTGCACATGATAGAGGACACACTTAAACTGCCACATAATTATTAAATATCATTACAGCAGTAGGAATCAGTGAATATGAGAATACTTTCAATGTCTATAAAACATTTTAATCACACTTTTAATCTGCTTATAGCACTCTATTATTAGGTCAAAAGTCCTCGTGAATATTCATAATGCTTTAAGACAATGAACATCATACATAAAGCATTTTCTAATGATTAAGGTCATGTATCAAAATAATATATTTGAAATGCTGGTCATTCATTAAGCTTTAGACTTTTTTACATACCTTAAAAAAAGGACTATTTTAAAATGAATTTTAAGCAGCTTGTAATATATTATATCTGTCTATTCCTAAGGATAGATAACAGATCAAGCATTATAATGTTTCAAAACAATGGGAATTTATTATTGTACTTACAAAAAAAGAGTCAGTGAGTGAGCAGTGTTTATAAAGTATAATGATAAAAGTCATCAGCAAATGCATTATGTGTTATTTTTGTTATAAAGCTGTATTCATATATTTATGGGTGCTCATAACTATATGACAGTGCTATAATCAGATTATAAAGTATTATAAGTATGATAAATAATAGAAATACAAATTGCAAGTAAATACTCCAACACAAGCCAATAAGCCATATAAAACAGTGGTTGAAGTCTTTCCCTCCACTTGCCTTTTCCGTCACAGTTACTGTATTGACAGAAAACTGGCAAACAACAAGGTATCACACAGTTGATACAGATTGTATTTTGGAAATCTAACTACTGGAGATGTCAAACGCTTATTCTAGTGAAGAGGAGCATCATAGAGGGTGCAGTGAGGACGTATTTCTGTAGGCAGACCCGTTTTGCAATTGCAAGAGCTTCCTCAACAAAAAGCAATGAGATTTCTCCATTGGATTTTGTTATATGCAGGAAATAATCTCTGTGGCAAACACACGTTTATGATATACTGCAAGATATGCTCCACATATTAACACCACTTTTATAATAGAAGCGCAAATGCAATCGCCAGAAATAAGCAAATACAAATCTTGCTCCCTCTTTACTTCACCTCCGCTAAGCTAAAAGTGGCTAATGTTCGACATGATGACGTTTAGAAGTCTCAATTAGCCAGTTGATAGTAACCAACATTTTTGAGACACGTAAAAAAGCTTAAGACATCGTGTATTGACCACATATCTTATTTCAGGAATCATAACAAAAAGTAATTTAAAAAACATCGACTTCAAGACAAGGGAGCTCGGAAGTGCTAAAATGCTATCTCTATTAATGGGTTCACAAGGTAATGATTTATTTATCCAAAAAAATGTCATATGATCGCCTCCACACAGGTCACTCTTATCAACTCCTAAAACATAATCCGCATTGACAGATTAATCTGCTAGGGTTGTCCCAAACATGTTGTGAACACACTGGAGATTAGGGATGACCCGCCATACTCCTCATGCTTAATCTGAGGCCATTTGTTTAGTTTTACATCAAATGATAAAGGTGATTGTCTGTTGTGTTCTGTACATTTTGAGTTAAAATAAAACGAAAGGCCTGTTTCAATAGCACAAGAGCTGGTTGCAGTGTGAAGAGAGTGTGGACGTTGGATCAGTTTTATAGTCCACATGCTGGAGGATAATGGGACATTTTAAAACGACACATTTATTTCTTATGCTATATATCTGAATTGATTGATATCAGGCTCTACTGTGATGTGATCACTGCTAAAAGTTTAAAAGTTCATAAAAGATTCAGTTTCTGTAACTCTTGCAAAGATCAGGTCTGAGGTTTGTATTAGATTTTCCTTCAGACAGCCGTTAGTGTTAAAAAAAACGGTTTAAAATCTGCTTCTCTGTGAACGCCTATCTTCATCCAACATCCGTCTTCCTTTTGAGGCTTTTACCACTGATTGGCCGTTTCTCAATGTCAAGTAGAGCTGCTGCAGAGCCACTATTTCAAGTATACTACGTCATCGATGCATGTTAAATGCCCACTCGATGACGTAGTATACTTGAAATAGTGGCTCTGCAGCAGGTATACTCGACATTGAGTAACGGCCATTGAAAGGCTGCCAATAGAGAGCCAAAGTCCCTCCCTTTCCGGTGGAACTCCATGGGACCTTAATTCGGAAAGATTATGTATTGAAATCAATGGTGAGAGAAAAGTTATCTTTCAGTCCCGTTTGAATTGTGACATGAATTACACATATGATGTTTGTCAATCTTAAAAAATCTTTTCCAACTAAAAAAAGTCACAGTTTGTCGTAAAACTTTGAAGTTACACTTATTTGTGTGTGAAACCACTCAATGAACTACATCTCTGGTCTCGCACAATACACGTCACCAACACCAGAATTAGGTGAAAAGTATTAAATGAGGTGGAAATCATTACAGTCTGGGCATGTTGAGAGCTGCTATTACACAAAAGGGGAGTTAATCGGTTCCGTAAGCAGTGGCGGAGCTGGGAGTGGCCGTGGCCACCCCCAGCTGAATCCTGGCCACCCCAAACACCCTCACCACGGGGGCCCAAACAATCTTAGAACATTAAGAACAAAATTGCACTTTCTAGCAGAGAATGAGAGCATGTTAGGAGCAGGGATGCTAGTACTTACTGTGAACCATGTCTCAACGACTCACAAAGTCAGGCTTTCAAAGAAAAGAAAGGAGAGAAAGACAAGAGGGAGGGACTAAAGACCAGAGATGTAGTACATTGAGCGGTTTCATAAAAAAAGTGTTACTTCACAGTTTTACGACAATATATTTTTTTTTACTTGCAAAATTATCTTTTAAATTGACAAAGATCATATGTGCAGACATGGCACAATTCAAACGGGATCGAAAGATATCTTTTCTCTCTGCATTGACTTCAATACATTCCGAAATAAGGTCCCATGGAGTTCCACCGGAAACGGAGGGACTTCGGCTCTCTCTGCTTCCGTATTGGAACCTTGATTTCTTATATTAAAGGTCACACATCTTGAAGGATTTAATACCAGCAGGTTTTTCCACAGAGATCGGGGATGCTGGTAAATATGCCACCAACATTTAGGACGTATTCATCAGGAGGTGCAGGGTCTGCCTTTGCTATTCAATTCAATAAGGGCTTAACCCTCTAATAACTGTGTCTATAAAATGTCAGAATAGCTGGTTTTATTCAACGATTTCTGACATTTCATAGAAAATCGGTCACAAATTGTGTCCAACAATTGATTTATAATACAAATAAATGTAACGTCCCATGGATGTTAAGTTTACTAAAATATATGACAACAAAGCATCAATTCATTAGCTTAGAAACTATCAAAACAAATCATTGATTATTACAAGTGGTTGCAATTTGTTTTCTCTCAATCGATTTATTGTTTAAATAGTTACTTATCAGATGTTTGGCAGCCACACCAACAGTAACATTTAACCTGTTAACCTACATTACTAACACTATTTGGAAAATTCAAGCAATTGACTGATCTGTGAACATTTTTTAAACAATGTCCTAATCCTTTTATTATATCAAAGTTTCAAGAAGCTTGTCTAAAGTCAGGCCACAATTAGCCAGAAACAGATACTTCTCTGTGTTTTACAAAGTGACCCAAAAACAGCAGCAGGGGGGTGTGGCTGTCTATAAAGAGGAACACACACAGATAAGCAGGGGCAGGACTCACCTGCTCTCTTCACACTCCTTATCTGCTGCCAAAGGAGTGAGAAATGCCCCGTGGGAATCAGCGGTAAAATGAAACACATCGGCCTTTGAACATATCATCATTAATAACTTAAAAGGTGTGACTTTGGCCCAATGTTAATTTATTGTACATACAGTATGTGTGAAAACTGATGCCAATAAATAAGAGTTATGCCTTCTTTCATTGGAGTACCTGGAGATTATTTATTAAACGGCTACCGAACAACCTCTCTGAGGTGCTTCCAACCTGAGTGTCCCCTTACAGTGTTTGTTTATAACTGTTGAGTGAACACACACCGGTTTAAAGTTCAGCTTGATGAAGAGCAAACCGAAGGATTTACAAGAGACTGCTGGCCAGCAGCTGTTTGAAGCAGAGGAGTTTATCTGTGACGCAGACAGGAACAGTCTCTGTTTATGGCAGCTCGTTGGTCATAAAGCATGTGGAGGTCAGACTGTCTCACTGCTGCTCGAATATGAAACACAAACAGAGTGGGAGGGTTACTAAAAATGTTGTCCGTTAAAATGACCTGTTAAAAAATGTTATCAGTAACCTAATCACAGAATTAAAGTAGCGTAACAACTTTTTGTCTACCTTAATGTCAAATTAGGACAATAGAACATTAATATCAATAACATAGCTTTACTGAAGCGTATTCTGTAAGACAAAGGAGCAATGTTACGTCAAAAAAATAAAAATAAAGATATTTTAAATAAAAAGATTATCCACAAAAACGGCCTTTCGATTAGCATTTTCAAACATTAGTCAACAATGAAAGTGCAAGACATAAACTAAAGTTTACAAAGAACAAATACAGGTGCGCGTTTCATAATATTTGGTACTTTATTTAAAAAATGTATTTTAGAATTGTAATCCTGCTAGTAATTCAATTATTTTAAATTGTAACAGTAATCTGATTAGATATTTTTTCTGTAACTGTGATGGAATACAGATACCGTTTTTAGTATCCTGTCACATGTAATCTGTTACTCTCATTTCCTGCTCACACTTAAGAGGCTAATATTAAAATAAGTGTAATAGAGTCAGACTGAATGTGATGCAGGTGGAGAAAACTGTTGCCAACACTAAAGGTTTATTACCCAACATGCAACTGCAATAAAAGTTTCCTTTGTAGACTTCTTATCTGAGCTGCTGCTGATAAACTATAACAGGTCATAAAGCACCCAGCCTGAATAAATGAAGTTCTTTCACACTCAACAAGAAAACTTCATGTTACATTACCAACTGTCTTTATTGCCCGCTTGTAATGTATCGGGATACCTACTGAAAAACAGCAATTTAGTCAACTTTAAAAACACAAACTATCACACACATACAGAACTGTATTTGTCATATAACAATCATGTTAATGCCTCCAGAAATAGGGCTACGCAATTAATTGGAATTGTATCGAAATCACGACATGGACTTGCTCGATGTTCAAACTGCAGGAACCACAATATTGGTTAAAGGTTAAATATATGTTAAAATAACATTTGAATGAGATGCGGAGATATCCGGGCCTCCAAATAGTATTCTACAGACTAAACAACACATATTTGTGAGGAAAAAAATAATCAAATCATGATCATTTTAATAAATCTTTCGATGCTAAAGGGAATAATAATGCTAAAAATGATCAATCCCTCCTATAGTGCAGCCGCTATATCAGTAATTTATTTCAAATCATGCAGCCCTCTTCAGAACACTGATACACTTCTAAGTATTCCACTGAAAATGGAAAAATACTGGACAAAAGAAAAAGGGAGAAATGGATACATGATCTGCATTAGACTGAGTGACCACACTGCAGAAGATCAGGTGAAACGGATCCAAGTCACATCAACAAAAACCCACAGGAAATGTAATAAAGCACTCAGCGGTGAGATCATCGCTCCTCCATGTATTCCTGTTTATGCTGCTGTGCGGCACATCCCTTGCATTTGCAGCAAAAGAGAGTTACTGCTGTACAAAACACTCTGCAGAGCCAGTTTACTCCAAACATTTCTCATGTGTGACACAGGGCAGCTGCTCACTACCTCTTCTGCTACTATTTTAGATTTGTGAACATGAATCAGACCTTCTTCTCTTTTCCTCCACTGCAGAGGAGCAGCTTGAATTTGCCTGTAAGATGTCAGTACAGTATTTAAAGATATAGAGTCAGAGTACGTAAGTTTATGTAGTTCTTTCTCTCCTGAGTAGTACAGCCCTCTCACAGGGCCGAGCACACAGGGGGGGTTGGGGGGGATCTTGGTGGTGGGTATGAAGTGTTCAGCATCAGAGCATCAGGTCTTTCTCCCCCAGAGAGGAGAAGCACTGCTCCACGCTCTCCTCCGACACCTCCTCCAGTGTGGACGGGTTCCACTTGGGATTCTGATCCTTGTCAATCAGCACTGGAGACACAAAGAAAATCATAACGTAAAAAAGAATCAAATGATGTCAAGCAATGCAGAATAATATTGAATGATTCTTTCTTAACCCTTTAAAATCAATAGTGCAAGCCATGTTAAACTATGCTAAACTGAAATTCACTGCAGTGACTTACCGGATCGCACACCTTCATAGAAGTCGCAGCCTCTCTGCAAAACAACAAACACTGCCATGAGACTCAATCCTCTTATGGTTTACTCCAGCAGATGAAATAATAGCTCATCTAAAACAGCTGTGCTATTATCATCATCCAGCTTTGTTTTTATATTTTTCACTTAAAAAAGAAAAAGTAATCATTATAGGATAGGAATGGGAGAATAAGCAATTTCTCTGCCAGTTAAGGCACCGGAATTGCATTCATTAAAAGATATAACTTTGCATTAAGAGTTTAATGTCAGTATAACTGATATTAAAGGGACGGTTCATCCCAAAATCATAAATACATTTGATCAATTCAGATTAGTGTGAGTCACTGAATGTTGGAGATATCTTCCAGTTTGACCTCTCAGCAGTATAATAAAACTATACGGCACTAAAGTTGTTCTTCTCAAAAGCTTCATTTTAAAAACTGATCAGCAATGTCTTTATCTAGAAATCATGATCCAGTTACTCATGATAATCTGCAGAGATTGTTTCATGTAGGAACTACTTCCTTTCTACCAAACTACACTCGCCAGTGAGGGAGCCTCTGAGTGGTGCTCTTCCTGCTGCGAGGTTATACAGTAAAAGGAAAATATTTCCTATTTTAGAATGCTCACAACAAGGTGTTATGATTAAAAACAATGATCATTTGGACTACAAACAGTATATATTGGATAATTGGGGCGACTGTGGCTCTGAAGTGGTCGTCTTTCAATCAGAAGGTGGTCGGTTTGTTCCCAGCGTTTGCGGTCAACATGTCGATGTATCCTTGGGCAAAATACTGAAACCCAGTTAATCCCACAGCCTTGAGCAGGTGCACTGCTCTGTGAGAGGGAGGTGTGAACGATGACTGGTAGTATGTGACGCGCTTTGTGGGGTCGTAAAGACCTGATAAAGCGCGATGTAAGTACAGTCCATTTATCATTATCGTGAGTAAACGAGTGATGACTTCTTGATTTTTAAAATCTAATGTTTTTACACTTTGAGTTTATAACATGCACTTCATATCAGAGCCACCACTGATAACAAACTTTAACGGGTCATAAAAGATCCCTTCAATAAATAAAGTTCTTTAAAACATTTACCAAGAAAATGAAGTTACATTTACAACTCAAGAACAAGAAATAATTAACCTCTACGTTATTACTGACTGTATGTGCATTGAGTTTATATTAAGATTTATAATTGTATATACATTTAAAAACTTTAAGAAAATGGTGATGGGATATTTGGGGGGTAGATTACAATGCTGTTATGTTGTTGATTAGTGAAAATAAAATTACAAAATCAATAAATATAGAAATAGCACTAGCGGTTATATTAGAAATATGATTTTCTGAAATGTTTGGGTGACTGTATCTTTAAAATGATTAAAACAGACATTTAAACTAAAATATATGCAAATTAATACGTTAATGAATGCAATCATTGGCCAATCCTACCCAATTATGAAAGAGTGAATGAACTGGAAATGAGTGTGTTGGGTTTTACCATGCAGGCCTGGCTCAGCCTATACTCCATCACCAGCACGTCCTGCAGGCTCAGAGCAGCCCCCGCCTGCAGCTGTCTGTAGGTGATCTTCAGGGAGGTGGGGGACATCCTGGACAGCGTCTGCAGGAGGAGACACTTATGTGTTAGAGACTCAGACAGAGAGGTGGTGACACAACTATAATATAATATACAATAATACTGGGGAAAGAAGACAGAGACAGCTATGAATGTTTAATGCACAAGGCGGGGCAGTGAGTCAGTGGTGTAGTAGTAACTGAGGAAGTGGGTTTATAATAAATATTTGATGCCTGAGCTGACCCCCCACTGGCTCTTGTTCAGAGTTTCACGGTTTGAAAGAAAACAGGAAAACATGTTTGTTGAACCCAGCTGAAGGGAAGCAGCAGGGGATTTAAGTTAAGCATCAGAACAGTTCTTCAACATGAACATATTTTAAATATTACAGATCAAATAAACAGAAAATAAGAGATACCAGCTGTATGATTAATCCTGGAGTGGGTGGAGGGGGTGGGGTGTAAGCTGGGGCATGTGCACTGTTACATAAGATGATACGCCCTTCTACCAGGTTACATCTCAACTGAGTGAAGACGATGTGATAAACTAAATAAGAGAAAAGCAGAATCGGTAAAGCACCCAGTGTCACAATCTAAATTGACCAAAAGTGTAATAGAAACTCCTAACTGATATTGTCGTATCTTATGGTTTAAACTTTCATATTTATTGAGTTTTTATGTGTATATTCAACACATGCTAGCTTGTGACTTTTGTAGCCCAGAACGGTGATGGCCGACAGGTGCAACGCACTACAACGGTTCAGAACATTCCCATTAGGAAAGACATGATGCAGTTTAATAAACAAATCAAATAAAAAAACTGTGAGCGCTTGGTGACATTTTGGGATTATAACGCTGCACATGTGTTCTCAAGCTGGTGATTGTTTTCTAAGTGCTCCACATGTGCTGTGAAGTCGGTGAATATGTTTCTTCTTTTGCATGTTTTGGAACATTTGTTTTTTTTATTCGTTTCATTTCTGAAACTGCAGCGCGGTTCTCCTAAAGGAAGTGTTTTGGTCGTTGTGGGGCGTTTGCACGGGTCGGCCTATAGAACAGAGGAACGAAAAAATAATAAAGGAAGTGTTTTGGCCGTTGTGGGGCGTTTGCACGGGTCGGCCTATAGAACAGAGGAACGAAAAAATAATAAAAGAACGAAAAAATACCAAAAACACGAGATAAACAACAAACAAAAATTCAGCAGTCATGGTTGCCAGTGGCCATTTTCAGAGGTTGTTTAATTGTTTCTCATTCTTACCGATAAGGTTTCTGGTGGGTCATTTCAAAATAAGCATTGCACTTTTCACCCTCAACGAGTAAACATGTCCAAGCATGAAATCTGTGTCAGTGTCTGTTTACAGTAGGACAACATGAAATGATAACATTATCCTTTTGAACACTTGCACACATTACTTATGAGATAAAAAGCATATTTCTTTACATTTCCAAAAATGTAACATTAGCAAAGGGTAATTACATTATCTGTAAACATGTCATTGTTTCGCTATTACAGCTTGAAAATGACACGAGTTTTGAATATAAATCATCATACTGTACCTTTGCCTGTGTGTTAGCGAACTCTGAGCCCTCTGCCTTCAGGTTCTGCACGATGCCCTCCACACTGCTGGAGCTGAACAGCCTGAAGGGGGGGGGGCATCAAAAGTTTCCTCAATAACACATCTTCCCGCTTTCAGTGTCTTATAAGTCTATCCTTAAAGCATAAGGCCCTTTAGGCAATAAACCTGCAAATAGTCCCAATCTAACAAAGTATTTATTATAATAACTGTAGAGATAAGTATTAGCTCAATTGTTGTCAAAAAAAGGATTTATATCATATTTCAAAACAAGCATGAGGAGGGTTAATTATCTGTAATGAAGTCAAATAAGCATCTGTGAATGTAGAGCAATATAAGTGATGAATATTTAGGTGTTTTAAATGCATATACCGTCATGTACAACAGCCTCTGGTGTTTCCTATATTTAAAGTTAATAGTATAGAAATAAATACAGATATTGAATGAAAACCAAACCAACAGCTCACAATAGTCCCAGAGTAACAGAGAAGAGGAACTGAAGCCTACCTGTCAATGTCAGACATGTGCTGCTCCAACACGAAAGGCTTGTCAGCACCCAGAGCGCTCTGTGGAGAGAACCATCATCAGACATCTGCTGCGAGGCGTTCACAGGAAAACTCTGTGCCTACTGAAGCTGCTCTGGATATTTGTAGTTGAATGTCAGTGGTACACGTGTTAGGGTTCTGACCTGGTTCTGGTAGGAGTCCAGCACTCTGGAGATGTCTTCAGCAGAGGGAGACTTCAGGTCCACCAGCTCCTTCTCCAGCTCCGGGATCTGTTCAAATAAAGGCAGGACATTTTATAAATCTGCATATTTGTGTGCAGTGGACTGTGTTTGTTTTTACAAACAACTAGGCTATATTCAGTCCATCATTTTAAAATAAAATATAATCACTTCTGTCTCCAAAAAACACAGATGGTGACGTCCAAAAGACCCGACTCGAGACTTTATGGCAGCCCACAGTCCAGTCTGGACTCTATATGAACTCTTTTCTCTTGTTTCTCATGTTTTGCATTACAATTTCAGCCTCTGTACATGACTTTGTTCAATTCTTACCTTGAGACCTTAAATCTTTTTTTTTTTTTTTAAGTTTTGAAGCTTGTTTCAAAACAATGTTATTGGTTAACTCTCAGGAGGGCTTTTTTGTTAATAAGCTATGCTTTCTTCCATCCAATTAAAGTTCCTTTATTTTTACATTTATTTTCCTGAGCCTTAAGTTGAAAAAAAAAGAAGGAATTGTGTGACATCATGGTGACTACAGTCAATACTTCTCACTGAGGAAACTCTTTGAAGAACTGACTAATCCTCTTCAGAAATGTCAGAATTTCTCAGGGACAGTCCAGTATACATAATTGTTCTATACATTCTAAACACATATCAATTCAGTTTAAAGTCCTACACAGGCTTCACTTCTCTAAAACCAAGCTAAGTAAGAAATTCAATCTGTTTCCCCCATTTGCGACAGATGAGGGTCGTTATCACACCTATTTTGGCACTGTCCGGTACTGAATAATTTTTGGTGTGAAGTATTTGATTGGCTTTCAAAACAATGGAAAGTAAACATTAAACCGGACTGTAAGTTGGCAATATTTGGTTGCTCTGAGGAGACAAGAGGCCTCCCCGCCCATCAAAGGCAGTCGCTCAAAATTGGTAAGATTGCAGCTAAAAAATGTATTCTACTTACTGGAAGTCTCACAAGCTCCGTGCTTCAGGAGGTGGCTATCCAAAATGATTTCCTCTGCTAGGATGGAGCAAATTCGCTTTAACAGACTGAATTCACAGGATTGCTTCATTAAGGTGTGGAAGCCGTTATTTTACATTGCTGGAGGATAATTAATAATTGAATTAAAGAGCTCTGCTGCTGCTTGTATTTTACTTACTCTGTAAAGACTGCATAATTCTTAATTAGTGCGAATGCTGTTTACAGCATTCCACTATAGTTCTTCGAATCTTTATTCTCCTTATTTCAACAAGGCTCTCAATAACTCCAGCATACTTTCAGCTACAGAAACCATGAAAATATCAAAAATATTCAGCCTTTTCAGCACATGATCTGGAAGTTCACCAGTTCAAGTCCCGGAAAGACCAAGTGCTACCGAGGTGTCCCTGAGCAAGGCACCGTTCCCTACACTGCTCCCCGGGCGCCGTTCATAATGGCAGCCCAATGCTCTTAACACTAGGATGGGTCAGATGCAGAAAAAACGTTTTGTTACATAGTATCTGTACTACGTAATGACAATAAGTTGAATCTTCATCTTCATGATGGGAAACTTTCAGCTTTTTCAAAATATTTTATACTTTTTGAAATATTCAGCTTTTTAAACTCTTTTTTTAACATGTAACTCAATGGGAGGAACCTTCAAATCCTTCCACATACTTTTAGCTAGAGAATCCATTCCAACTTTAACATGGTCACAAGACCTTCAGCTATAAAACTTATTTTTCAGATCTTTCATGCATTTGACACTTTTTGAGATATTTAACTTAATTTGGAGCTTGGTAAAGAGGCCCTCTTCAGATTTTAACATGAGTGTGTATTGCGCAGCTCGTTAAGGCTTAGAGTGCGTGATGTCACAGCTAGAGTGGAGGAGAGCTTGAAATTCACTTTAAAAATTGCCATAATTCCCAAACCCTACACTCCTTGGACATCATTTGTTGTGAAGAACGTAGGAAAACCTCTCATACATTGAAGAATTAAGAAAAAAAATTAAACAAAATGCCTCCTGAGGACATTAAGTGACAAAAACGTTCAACATGTCTCCATTAAGGCCCATTGTACATCAAGCCTGATCTGTCCTCAGAGCAGCAGCTTTAGTACATCTGCCAAAAATGCCACATTATCGACCCGAAAATACACAAAAAGCAGATTCCGACGCTTCTCACGATCCTGACATCCTCCACGCATTGTCATTTTACGAAAGCAGCTACCGTTTTTAAACTATAGTTAGAAATGTAAGAGGTTTATTTCTCATTCCGAACAATGGAAAGGCTCTCCTTTCACAGCACATCTCCATGGAAACCTTTGATCTCTGGGCTCACTTACACAGGTGTTTGATAACGTCGTCACCATGGTAACCTTCGATCTCTGGGCTTACACACACAGGTGTTATGATTAGGTGCTCAGCACAGAAACAAACACAGACAAACAGACTGGAGTTTAAAGACTGTCATACGGTAAAACGCATACGCAATCGCAAAAAAGTATTCCGTTCACACGCATTCGATTCATTAACGTGTCCGTTCACACGAGACCGCTGGAAATGCTGGAAACGCTGTAGTACATATGCCAGGCCTGTAAGTAGCGCTGCTGCCGCCACAAAATACACCAAAGCAGTGAAGAAGACCTCGGAGCATGGTCGCCCTTCTGTTTATTCTCCACGGTGGATGGCGTGTTCTCCTGCTATATATCTCTCCGGTAGTCCACCAGCAGATGAAAAACACCCACCTCTCCGCCTCTTCCAAGGGACGAGGGAACTGTGCGGCAGAGTTTCCGTTATCATTTTTTTTCGCCGGTTAACATACAAAATTAGAAAAGTGCCGGTCGGAGGTTATGACGTCATCCCGATAAACCCGATAAAAGTATTAATAGCCCCGATAATATACAATATATTTTTGGGGTAAAAGAAAAGAAAAAAATACTGTGGTGTGGGTGGATTGGGATGAGGGGCGCTTGTTTTTCACTCGGCTCCTCCCATTTTGCCAGTACTATGGTATTAGTGGTTTAGGAAGAGGGGAATTTTTCACAAATCCAGCGCTCCCTAACTCATGCCTGGCTGTGACGTAAATGGTGTGCGGCCGTGAACACAGGACAGTAAACAAACATGTTGTCGGTAGTATGGGACTATTTCCAAGTTTCAGAGTTAGATAGTTTGCTTGCTATTTGTATTAACAAATGCAATGCGGAAGTTCCACAAGGAGGGAAAAAGGCAACGAGCTATAATACTTCCAACCTGATTAGTCACCTGAAACATCGACATCGCTACGATGGTGTGTTAAAAGCGTACGAAGACGCCTGCGCTGCTAAACTAGCGGCGAATCCAAAGCCAGCTGCAAAGGCACCGGGGCTTTTACCTATCGACGAGGCTTTTGAAAAAGGCAAGAATTTTGCCAGAGATGACCCCAGGGCTAAAATGAGGAAAAAACTACAGGTACATTTAATATATATATATATTATATTATTATCGGTTATCGGTATCGGTATCGGTCTTGAGAAGCAGGAAGTTATCGGTATCGGTTTAAAAAAAACAATATCGTGCATCCCTAATAATAATATAAGAATAATAAACGGAGCCTGCCTCTCTTTTCCTCCCCCTCTTCTGACAGCCCAGCAGCAGCAGGAGACGTGGGGAGAGGGAGACGGGGCTATTTCATCGTTATCAGAAAATGATCGTATAGAGGTGATTACACGGAGCCGTTTGACCCCCCCAGAGCGCTCCGTTTGCAGATCTATCCACCTTGGGACCCGTTATCGTTTGCGGGGTCGTTTACTGCCATATTCTGTCGTCCTAGTGTAGCCGAACGGTCTATATGACACAAAACTGTAACGGAAACTACCGTATGCGTCCCTGTGGGGCCGGGGCCTCAGCCTATTCTTTTCTGTCTGATGGAGACTTCATACTGACTTCAGCACGTTCCACATATTTTATACATTATTGGTGACGTATGGTTTTAGTTCAAAAGTTTGCAGTTCAAATATTCTGCTGCTCTCCCAAGCCTTTTTACTTTCTTTTCTCTTCTTAATACAAATTCATTCACTAATACTTACATCTGATATTTAACTCCTTCAGCCAACTTTCAGCTACAGAAACCATTAAACTATTAAATTATTCAGCTTTTTCAGGACATTGAGGTTATACATTTTGCTGTTTATACCTTTTTTAAACCTTTTCTTTTAAATGTTAAGCTTCTTCACTATTTGTCCTACTCTTCCAGTTTAACATTTCACTTTCAAGTTTCCAACAAAGTCATTGCAATGTATTTGAGCTTTAACGATTTTGATTCAAATCATTTCACTTTTCTGCATTTCTCCGCTAAGTCCAGCAACACACTTGCTTGGTTTTTGTAGCTAAAAGCAGCTACAGAGACGATTCAACTAATAAAATATTCAGCTTTTTCTACTTTTTCAGCTAAATTCAGCAACAAATGTACACAGTTTACAGCATTCGCACGCATTTTCAGCAGGAAATGCATTTTCTAGTTGTGTCTGGTGTTTGGCAATCCATCCCCAGTTATCTTTTTTATTTTTTTACCCTTGGACTTTTTGTTTATGTCTACGATGCTGTCGACTATTCTCAGGAATTGTCAATGTATACCCAGCTTTTTTTTCTTGTACGCCATTTAAAGGTTTCGGGTACCTACTTACTGTATATTGTGTATGTCTTTGCTTTATTTTAACTAAAAGAAAAATTCAAAATAAAGTATTACAAAAAAAAAGAAATGTCAGAATGTATTCTTTTTTTTTTTCGTTTTATGTTAATTTTCATGGCTCTGTCGTCTAAGTTATATTAATAAGCTTTTTTTTTTAAATTATTTTATATATTTTTATTTTATTTAGGTTTTGTCCGTGTGGGCATGTGCGGGTGGAGGGAGGGAGGGAGGGAGGGGGGAGTGTAGTGTGTGTACTGTGGTACTGTGATATTACAATATAAACGAAATGGCATCGATTACTGTACACTATAATGAAATAAAAAGATTTGTAAAAAAAAAAAAGAATGTGCAGGTTTTAACTAATATGGCAGCACTGGGAAAATGCAAGTGAACTTGGCATTCTCCAAAAATGTTTTCAATTTGCGATTTCCTTCACTTCAGATGCAATAAATATAGAGATGATTCTCCAGCCTGGTGTTGGTCAAAATTACACCCTGTCCTGAAAATCAAGGTCACCATCCAAAACCGACTATGCTGCTGGCGCCCGCTGCTCTGACCTCACACCAGCAGCAGGACAAACTCAGCCTGACCTTGGAGCAGCCGGGGAGAGTTGGCACCTTTATACAAGAGTGAGACACACAGTGACTCAGCATGCCAGTGACCAGTTGACCTTTAACCGCCACGCTGCACTATATCATGCACACGTGTGTGCTCAAGTATATCAGAAATCCTGGCTCATCAAGTGTTTGTATGCAGTCTTTTATATCAACCATGAAGATAAAAACTCAAAAAGCTAAATCCTGCAGGTACATTAGCTTTCAATAAGCAAAGTGCTACATACAAAATTAGAATTATTGGACAAGTTGCAGTAAAAACAGATGGGTTTTCTGCTGTGCTGATATCAGTGGGTAGAGTCTCTCCAGTTTGGGGCCAGGAAAGCAAACAGGTGAGTTTTTGTTGAGAGGTCCCACTCGCAGTGAAGGAGGTGCACGCCAATCGGCTGGTGCAGAGCGCAGTGCAGATACTGCACTGATTGGTTTAAACATATGGTGACATAGGAAGGGCAGCCAGCGAAGGTGGACAAGCGATGGAATGTTTGATCTACTGACAGGAGCTATCGTACCTTCTCAGACTCCACAAAGTGAGTGGCGACTCCAGCTCTCTGCACGTCACGACCCTTCAGACGGAATCCCGTCAATGCCAGAAATAGTCCCAGCTGCCCCTGCAGCCTTGGCAGGAAATAGCCCCCTCCCACATCAGGGAATAGGCCTGTCAAAAATAAAACAGAAAATAATACACATTCAGTTCATAAAGACCACCCCTCACTGTTCACTCTGTCAAGGTACCCAACAATTACACCAAAGCAGGACATAGACTGGATTTTGGGGCTGATTTTGATATGAATGTTGCTGACATTTGATATATAACATCCTATCGTGATGCAAATCCATTTGAATTGTTCAAAAGCTAGCAAGGTTTCCTGAAAATTAAGAGGAATTTCATTACTAACCGCCCCATAAATAACAAGTGGATAAACAAGTAAAGAATATTAGGCTTCTGTTTTTTTTTTGACACTGCATCACAGAAGCATTCATTTTAATAAAACAGCAAGGGTTGGAACTTATTTATTCATTATGGATTAGTTTCTGGTGGTTCATTTTACATATACAAGTCAATCCTTTAGTCTAAAACATAAAAACAAGTGAAAACATCAGTGCCCTGTATGTTGTGAAAAACTGAAAAATATGTAGGAAAAACCAATAGAAACTAAATATTTCTCATATTTGACACAATTAAATGAGTCCCTCGACCAATGCATTAATCAATTATTGGCTGCAGATCAATAACTAACTATTTAAACCAGCGTATTATAGCTTTTTTATGCTGATTGTAAAATAAAAAAGGACAGCAGTCATTGTTTTCAATATTGACCCTCCCTTCTAAAATATGTATCCACCTCAGTCAGAGGTGATTTATGTCCAGTAGGATTAAGTACATCCGTTATCAAAACAAAAAAATTATTGATGGCAAAAGCTAAACAAGCGGCTTACGAGCAATTATGATTATGAAAGATATACAGTCTTAATCTATACGGAATGTACTCTGATTCTCAATAAGGTTTCCATTCGATTTCAATATTTAGACAGATTCCATTGGTCAACGTCGGGTTTCAGACGACTTTCGTATCGTGACAAGAGGTGAAGGGGGGGGGGGGGATTATAATGAGTTGACCTGATTTACGGCTGAAAATGTAATATAATAAATGTGGCAGATTATGGCTGTTGTTCAGAATGTGAGCACTGCCGGGTCAAATCTGTTAATCCCTCCACAGAGGGGGTATATGTGAGGGTATGTCTGTGTGTGTGTGTGTGTGTGTGTGTGTGTGTGTGTGTGTGTGTGTGTGTGTGTGTGTGTGTGTGTGT
>NC_136904.1:63636824-63788912 GCF_949606895.1 Notothenia rossii
GTTTTTATTTCTGACATAATCTTTCTGTTAATAATCATTATCAAATCAGAATACATTATTTATCCTGGGAGAAATTGAGTGAATGCGACAGTTTAGTGTGTATTAATTATAATCAAATACAAATATGTATATAGAAATAAGAAGTTAAAGTAATAATGTGCACTAAGAAGATCAAATAAAATACAAATATTTATGTAAACGTTTTTATTTATTACATTCTTTTTTGTAATCTATAATTGTGGCTTGATTTTCTCTAGGTGAAACTGGTGCTCACGTCTTTAATGTGAATGTTTGATAACACACATGAGGCCCAAACAGGGTCCTCACAGAGCGCAGTGATTGATCCTTCAATGGTTTTGCTTACCTCTGATGTCTCCCCCTGCACAGAAGGCCTTCCCCCCCGCTCCTCTGATGATCACTATGTCCGTCTCATTGTCACTTTCCCATTTCTACAAGCACAGACAGCAGTACATTGAAAGGAAGGCATCATCAAAAACAAATGTTATGTTGAAGCGACAGTTCACCCTCAAAACAGATATATTTTTCATCTGCTTTTTGTACCCTGTTACTAAAAAGAATCCACACACGTTGTTTGAGCATTTTTCTGTAGGAACTATTTTCTTTCTACGATGCTGAAGGAAGCATGAGCTCCTGTATGTCAGCCATTGGAAGTCATCATTTGATAGAAATAGTTCCAACATAAAAATGCCCACAACAATCTCTGTGGATAATTTTGATCAGTCTAGTCATGATTTCAGGAGAACAACACTGCAGTTGAGTTCCTTTAAATATATTTTTGATGTTTTGAGCACCACCATTAGAATAGTAGAGATAGTTCATTCAGGGTTCATACACTTTTTCACCGATGATTTTCAATGACTTTTCCATGACTTCTCCATGACCTTTACCTAATTTTCCATGACCAAAAAAATTACTCAAATGGTTTATTTAAACATGGAACAGGAAAATAAGGTCTGCATATGAAACATGTTGTGCCTCTAAAACAAATCAAATAGGCTTACTAGCTTCTACAGGCTAAAGCAACTAAAATCTCTCACCAGCAAAACACCTCGTCAGTTAAATGCCATTTTACGTTTCATTACTAGACAATACAGTATGTATTATCATTATAGGATTTCTACTTTGGCGATTAGATAAAATATAAATTATACTTTATGCAACTTTAGTTACATTTCCATGACTTTTTCAAAGCTTTGGGAAAAATATTGTTTTCCATAACTTTTCCAAGGCTTGGAATTTGCATTTTTTTAACTTTTCCAGGTTTTTAATGACCATAAGAACCCTGTTAATTTCTCCACTGGGCAACTCAGAACAAAATCATCTAAATAAATTGCACAACAGGTAAAAGGAAAAATATGTTTTTGTTTTGTTTTTTGTCTTTCTTTTTGCGATGTAAGGGATGACTGTATCCTTAGAAATAATTATATGTGTGTCTTCTGGTATCACATGACATCAAACTTCTCTGTTTTTCAGGAAGTTAAAGTTAGCACATTCCTAAACGGCTACATTATTGTATTATATGAGTTTTCAGTACTTCATTTATCATATTCACAACAGTTACAGAGAAACAATGAAAACCTGAAGCCTCTCCCTCGAACAATGGTAAACAGATATGGTTTAAAATAAAATAAAACATACAGTAGATACAATGTATATCAGAGTGATGGCCAATGATTAAACTGAATAGTTTATTATAAGAAATTTACTTTTATATTTATATATATTCAGAAGTGTTTTAAAACACTGTGTAAAAGTATATAAATGTATTATCTTAAAGTATATAAAAGGTGTATATATATAAATAAATACATATTTTTTGTTGAGTATTTTGTTAGCAAGTCCTTTACAGGTTTTTGAGAAAACTGTCAGACTCTCAACAAAATCAAAACTAAGTGAGATAATGGAAGCCATGTATAACCAGTCACATGCTGCTGTAACAAATGGCATGTACCACAGCTGAGGCCTTGACCTTTAACTCAGAAGAAGTTAGCATTAACCGAGCGTCCCCTACCTTGAGCTGAGGGTAGATATGTTGAACCATGGGCATGTTCAGGGCATTCAGGGCCTCGGGTCTGTTTAAGGTGATCACACCTGCACAACCCACTTTCTCCAGAAGAACCCCGGAGTCCACCTGACTCGACATCTGATCCGAAACAGAGACGGAGCAATAGTGTAAATGCCTTTATAGAACACTTGAATCAACTCAGAAATAGCTCTACAGCTGATGTATATAGTTAGCCAAGGATAAGAACTTTGACAGACCGTAGAGAAAACTGATCGAAACTGAATTCCACTGATGACAAAGAATCACTTAAATAAATACATTAATAATCAAATACATTTACATACATAGTTTGATGTGAAGGCATCATTTGAGGGGCATACATTGGTAGGTCTGAAATGTAATATTCTATAATATATTGATGTATTGTTTGGTCTATACAATATGGGTGGCTTTGGTTAATTTAGCATTTTTTCCAATCACCAATAAAAGGATATACAAAAGTAGGCCTTCATCTTTTCTATAATACAATGTGGCAAGAGGCAAATCTGAGGTCACAAATATTTCTATATGAATCTATTTTTTCTTCAGAGTATGACTTGACAATCATTCAAATTATATGCATGATGAGAGCTAAAGTCACACATTAAATTGCACGCTAACTGTACATTAGCATAAATAAACATTAGCCACAAAACAACATTCAGGATCCATAGACTGATCCAGAAAGGTAGGTCATGAGGGGCTTCTCACCATGTGGCCCTGGATTCTCTGCAGTCTGCACAGGGTCCTCAGTCTGAAGGACACAATCATTCATAAACACACTGGACATATAGCCTCTGAAAACATGTGGTTCTTCAGCAGAGGTGGGTGAAGTGCTCAGATCTTATAGTTAAGTCAAAGTAGAAGTACTCAGACCTTATAGCTAAGTCAAAGTAGAAGTACTCAGATCTTATAGTTAAGTCAAAGTAGAAGTACCAGAGTGTAGGAATACTCTGTTACAGTAAAAGTCCTGCATTCAAGATGTTACTCAAGTAAAAGTATAAAAGTATTATCATCAAAATATAGTTAAAGTATTGACAGTAAAAGTAGTCATTGTGCAGATTGGTCCATTTCAGAATAATATATGATATGTTTTATAATGATTGATCATTAAAGTGTTCTCAAAGCTGGTAAAGGTGCAGCTAGTTTGAATGACTTTGTATACTGCAGGGTAGCTTGTGAATTTACTCCAGGTGGAGCTCTGATTTAACACTTGATTATATTTCACATCATTCATCCAGATCTGTAAAGTAACTAAAGGCATGAAGTACATTTAGTGTAAAAGTACACTATTTACCCCTGAATTGTAGTAGAGTAGAAGTACAAAGTAGCATAAAATGGAACTACTCAAGTAAAGTACAAGTATCTCAAAATTGTACTTAGGTACAGTACTTGAGTAAATGTGTTTCTTCCCAGTGCTGTTCTTCAGACTCAGAATCAATCAAATGTATTTCGGCCAATTTCCCATCCAGAACAACATCAGTGATATAGGGAGGTGGATGCATGCTCACAAGTACAACCTTTGCATCATGACGCTTTAAGTGACAGTAGCTATCATCTCTGGGACTGAATTCAACCTTTCCAGATTATTTGATATTGTATAACAAGCTAGAGAGGCTGCACATTGTACACAACTAGCAAACTCAGGACAACAAACCTTAAATTATACACGCAGAGACACAGTCACATACCTGTAGGCAGACGTCAAAGCGGTTAAAGACATTATTATATTTGTATTACTTCCTGTAGCAGGTAACTACACTCTGATACCGTTTTCTTTGCTCTTGCCTCTCCTCTGCTCTGGACTGTCAGCGTTTACTTCCTGGAGGAGACACCGACCGAGCCCTGATTGGTCGGTGCGCTGACGTCACGAGGTGAGTGCGCACCCTGGCACCACCCAGGAGATGGGTCTGGATTATAGGTTTGGATCGGTCTGGATCATGGTCTGGATGCAGATCGCAGGCAGGGGGTAGTCTATCGTTATTCCAACCCAGTTTAGATTTAACCACTCCCACTTCCGCATTACGCAAGGATCGACGTAGCTCTACGCGATAGCGTCATAGACACGGCACACCCGCGAAATCTGAATCTGACAAGCAAAATACCTTCCTTATAAAAACTGCATAATATACAATATAATAGTGCTTCTTTGTCAATATGACTGACGACCACACTTATGCAGTGCTGAGGTAATATGAATTCATCATTTAATATTAATTCCTGATGGATATAAGAGGGATACATTAGCAAACATCTGTATATATAGCCTATATATAATGTTTCGTTTTTTTGTTTGTCATGTAACATGTTAACGTTTATTTAATATTTTATATACATTTATAATATGTTATAAATGTCTATTTTAACATTAATAACATATTAATGTTTTGCCATGTAAAAATGAAATGTTGGGACATTTATAAAAATGTATTCCATGTAAAAATAAAATGTTGGGACATTTATAAAAATGTATCCCTTGACATAAAAGTGCTTTCCAGAGGTGTACGAAGTGATAAGATCTTGTACTTGAGTAAAAGTACAAGTACCAGAGTGTAGAAATACTCAAGTATAAGTACTAAAGTATTAGCATCAGTATAAGTACTAAAGTATTAGCATCAGAATAGTACCTGAATAACTATAGGCTCTTTTTTTTTTGCTTTCATTGCAGACCTCTGGTTTTAGTGTGCTCTGGAGGCACACAGAACATTGGAGTACCCGCAGTTGAAGGTATCTGATAAAACCTATCTCTCAATACTATGATGAACATCAAATTACATTGGATGTGTTTGCTCATATCAATGCCTCACCTACACATCATCATCATCATCATCATCATCATCATCTAAACCAGGGGTGCCCACACTTTTTTGGCTGGTGAGCTACTTTTGAAATGACCAGCTAACCGAGGTCTACCAACCAAAAATAAAAACCCAAATTGCAAGGGTTGCTGAATAACACGTTTTATTTTTACATGGGATAACTACAATAGGGCTGCAACAAACGACTAATTTGATTATCGATTAATCTATAGATTAATGAAACGATTAATCGACTATTCGGACTACTACTGTGTGCCTTGCACAATTTCTCAAACGCTCTTATTTAGCCATCAACTTTTAGATTTAGTTTGAGGTTGTTTTAGGCATGTGGAAACTAACAATGATGACAATAAAGATGAATACTTGATTCAAAAATACATATATTATTAAATTAACTTAACAAATTGTGAACAAAATTAACATTGCTTTTTATTTGAATTAAATAAATAATATTTCACATCAAAAGAAACAACAATGTTTTAACAAATCTTATTAAATAATCTGATGACAGAACTGGAAACAGAATAGCTGAAACTTTAACAAAATAAATAACTCAGTTACCTCTAATCATTAACCCATGTTTGTATAATGTAGTTAACTCCGTGTGTTGCTGCTAGCATACATAACACCTGACGTGGAAACGTTACTCGTGGATGGGGCTACAGAGCTACTCGAAAGACAGTCGAACCCGGTGCATTCCTCCGTCTGAATGTGGTGCACTTTTGCTAAATGTTTAGACAAATTGCTCGTGTTACCGCCCTTACATGCTAAACACTTTTGGTGACGAGCATTGTCCACCTCAAGACGGGTAACATGTAACCACACCTTGGAGCGCTTCTCTCCACCATCTCCTCCGTGTGTTGCTGCATGTAGCAGATGCGTGTGTGTAAACTGCCCCGCCCCCTTGCAAACAGACGGGGGAGAGAGAGATCTCTTCTGGATTGGAAAGATAGAAAATACACCGACCATAGACGCATTTGTTTGTCTTTTTGCATGTTAGAAACGAGTTGGCGACACTAAGACTAAGAGATAATGTTTGTGTAGCAATAATACATGACCTTTCTCTTTCTCAACTCGCTACTCGGAGGGAAGTCGCTGTCATATACCTTGTGAACACTCCGATAATGCCTCTCCACGTTACCTTTCTTTGGCAGAGCGACGCTTGCTTTACAAATAAGGCAAATAACCTTTGAATGTGACATCACACAAAAAGATTCTCCCTCCCATTCTGTGTGGAAGTGGTATGTCTTTAGCTTTTTGTTCGTTCCCGCACTCATTTTGTTGTTTGTCTCTCCCGGCACTTGACTGATTTTGTATCGCTTTGCATTCTGTGTTAACAGACTGGAAAGCAATAGGTCGCTTTTTCTGTCAATCAAGTCAACTCCTGAATTAAGTGGCAGGGAGGCCAAAGGAGGAGGGATCAAAACCTGTTTTGTCTATTTTAACGGAGCTGGATTTTTTTTAATTTATGAATGACTCGCGATCTACCAGCATTGCCCCCGCGGTCGACCGGTCGACCGCGGTCGACGTACTGGGCACCTCTGATCTAAACTATACCACTTAATAACAGACTTATTGTCCAGATAAAAGACAAGGTATTACAAAGAATAACATGCAAGCACATGAAGTACCTTTAAAGAGAATATAAACATTTTTTTAATATATTTTTTTAAAACAGTATCATTAAATAATGCTGTGTGTGTATAAATGAATGAATACATCTGTGTGTATAAATTAATAAATACATGTGTGAGTACATGTAAGTGTGTGTTTATATATGTTTATTTCACCATCTCCTCATGAGATGACCCACCTATTGCCCATTTCTAAGTCTTTATTTCTAAGTCTTTATTGTTATGATTTTGTATATATAGTACAGCTACTCTACTTTACTCTACCCAATGATATGCATTCAATGTAACCGCCTATAATGTATTACCATGTGCTGTATGCTTAGGCTGAATGTTTGTAATTTCTTGGTTATTTCTTCCGATGTATGTGTGTGAATGTTGTTTGTATGTTGTACTTGTTTGTTATTTGTTTTCTTGGGACCCCCTTGAAAACGAGGTGATTCACCTCAAGGGGTTTATCCTAATAAAGAAATTTGAATATATATATATATGTTTATAAATGAATAAATGTTTGTATATATATATATATATATAAAATAGTATCATTAAATAATGCTGTGTGTGTATAAATGAATGAATACATCTGTGTGTATAAATGAATAAATACATGTGTGAGTGTACATATAAGTGTGTGTTTATATATATATATGTTTATAAATGAATAAAGAAATGTGTGTGTATATATATATATATATATATATATATATATATATATATATATATATATATATATATAAAATAGTATCATTAAATAATGCTGTCAGATAAATGAAGTACACAGTAATAGTCAAGGTTATATTCAATATTCTGCACTTACACCAGCTGAGATGATATGGCTTTGATTACAGGATCGTTTACTTTCAGTCAACAAATCCTTTGGAAAGACCAAAAACAACTATTCAATATCCTGCTTTACTGCGACCGCTATAACTGCCGAAGATGAAGTCTATGACGCTAAAGCTACGTTCTTGCGTAATGCGGAAGTGGGCGTGGTTAAATCTAAACTGGGTTGGAATAACGATAGACGCGGCAGGGGGCGGTTCCTATCTATCCCCTATCCAATAGAATAATGACACTCAGCAGAAATACATACTGTAGGTGGCAGTAATTTAATTTAAGGGATTCCATCTGCTTTTATAAATCCTCGCAGAAGAAGTCATTCGTTCTTTCAAGATGGGAACAAAACGACGCATGTTTATATTTATTGTAATGTCATTTTTCTTAACACACAATTGTCTCGTTGTCAAATTACAACATCGACTGTCCAACCTCGTTATGCGTTAATAAAGTAAATAATAGTTGTATGTGGTAAAAATGTTTGTGGTATTAAATGCTAACTTAGCATGATGCTATAAACACGTTGGCCTATAGTCCCGTTTGCTAGTGATGGCAAAATGAAGCTTTGAATGAAGCGTCGAACCACTTGGACAATTGTGTCGGAAATAGGTTCCTTTCTCGAAGCTTCAGTTACAGCGACCTCTCCTGGCGAAGTGCAAGGCTGCAGTGGGTTTAACGTATCTTTGCCTTGAAAAATATTCGATGCACGCAGCACACACACACTAAGACTGAATATCATGTTCTATTTGCAATTAAAGATTGATAATTGTGTGTATTGGGTTATTGAGAAGAGACTAGAGAGTGCTAGAAATTTTTTTGGGTGGAGAGGGCCTTTTATCAGTCAATAAAGTATTAAAGTTGAAAAGCAATGATTAAAAGTTTAACTCTTCTAGGCTTTGAACCAGCTGCGCGGAGGACAACGCTGCATCCTGGCCGCCGGCTATCCACTGGACTATCTATTCCTTATTGAAGTGTTTTTATATTACTCATTTTCTTTTTGTTCACAACTTCTCCACATTTCGAAGTGTTTCACGAGCCAGAACGACCTATTTTTTAGTGATGGCAGTTTGACACTGAAGCTTCGAACGGAGCTTCAACCCTGGACTTCCTATTCCATAGAAGCAGTGCTTCGAAGCTTGCTTCAAATCACGTGACATGTGACGTCCGAAGCAGCAACTGCTTCAAATCACGTGACATGTGACGTCCGAACCAGCAACTGCTTCATTTCCTGAATGAATCAACTCACTGGATCGCCGTCTAATCAGGTTATTCAATGCACTGCCTCGTCTCAATTCTGACAGGTGACAGGTTGAAACAGTTTCAAATTTTAGCGCTTCAACACTTTATAACCGCTCTAAACAATGCGCAATGTGTGGGTTGTTGTCGTAGTTTGCATTGTTGCTGTTGAGTTGTTGTTGGCATTGCATTTGAATTGGATCATTATAGAGCAAGCCAGGAAGAAAAATAGGTCGTTCTGGCTCGTGAAACACTTCGAAATGTGGAGAAGTTGTGAACAAAAAGACAATGAGTAATATAAAAACACTTCGATGGTCTAAGGACTTGATAGTCCAGTGGCTAGAGCCGGCGGCCAAGATGCGGCGATATCCTCCGCGCAGCTGGTTCAAAGCTCGGAATAGTTAAACTTTTAATCATTGCTTTTCAACTTTAATACTTTAATAACTGATAAAAGGCCCTCTCCGCCCAAAAAAATGTCAAGCACTCTCTAGTCTCTTCTCAATAACCCAATACACACTATTATCAATCTTTAATTGCAAATAGAACATGATATTCAGTCTTAGTGTGTGTGTGTGTGTATTGAATATTTTTCAAGGCAAAGATGCGTTAAAACCACTGCAGCCTTGCACTTCGCCAGGAGAGGTCGCTGTAACTGAAGCTTCGAGAAATGAACCTATTTCCGACACAATTGTCCAAGTGGTTCGACGCTTCATTCAAAGCTTCATTTTGCCATCACTACTATTTTTCTTCCTGGCTTGCTCTATAATGATCCAATTCAAATGCAATGCCAACAACAACAATTCAACAGCAACAACGCAAATTACGACAACAACCCACACATTGCTTAGAGCGGTTATAAAGTGTGGAAGCGCTCAAATTTGAAACTGTTTCAACCTGTCACCTGTCAGAATCGAGACGAGGCAGTGCATTGAATCACCTGACGGACGGCGAACCAGTGAGTTGATTCATTCAGGAAATGAAGCAGTTGCTGGTTCGGACGTCACATGTCACGTGATTTGAAGCAGTTGCTGCTTCGGACGTCACATGTCACGTGATTTGAAGCAAGCTTCGAAGCACTGCTTCTATGGAATAGGAAGTCCAGGGTTGAGGCTCCGTTCGAAGCTTCAGTGTCAAACTGCCATCACTACCGTTTGCAACCGGGCCTACTCTACTGTTGTAATAACGTTAAGTTTAGATAGGTCAATAGATTATCAGGCTCGGTAACAATACTGATTTGTGTTACCAAAGCTGATCATCTAATTGACCTAAGGTTAGCGTATATGCTGTGATGCTAACCAGCACTTAGCATGATGCTAGTGTACTGTTGTATTATCTTGGAAATATAAGTAGGCCCGCCCTACATACTGTAACTTAATCAAATAATATGGTACGGATTCGGATAGACAACATGGCTAGCTTGGTTGGTTGAATTGAGTAATAAGATGTGTGGTACTGATTAAAGTTGTAACTGTAACAGTTTGTAACTACTGGTTGTAATGAACCAGACGAGAGACGGACGCATCCTTTCAGTAAATGTCGGCTGCTAATCAATATGTAAAAATAACAATTCGGATGTGTATTCTATAATTATGTAACGTTAGTTATGGCATCATCAGAAATGTGGTAAAGTAATATGATTAGAGAAGAGTCACTGGTCATCTAACACATGCTTAATAGCTCACCTAACACTATTAAAGACAGGTTAAAGAATGTAACATAATAAAAACTACCTAATATGGATAAGCAAAAAAACGAGTTATATTATACAAATGATGTGACCCCTTGAGCTGCATAAACTAATAAGCAATCCAATTAAAATATAAATATCAAAGCTCATTCAAAAATGTTCCTGTCATTTATGTGATATGAATGGTTACTGTTGAAAGTGCAAATAAAAACAGTTTGAATAGTAAACAATTCCTAATTTTCTTCCAGATTCACCCAACTGTTTACAAGGGGGATACCCTTCTAACACCCCTTTGTGAAGGCCCTAATAAGTACAAGTGCATATTCTGCAGCAAGGTGGGGGACTATGGCCATATTGTGGCACATCTGCAGACCCATAGAAGAACGGCTGTTAAACATGGAGGTATTTCTTGATCTAAATAAATGTTGCAGATCTTCCAAAATGTACAAATAGTTGACGAATTTTAGTTAGTCTAACCAATTAACTATTACTAACTAATATTATTCTAACGTGAATTTGAATACAATTTACATTTTTATATTGCCTTAAGAATGAAGTCATTTGTAAACTGGATTTCTCTTTGTAGGATTCACAATGTACAGGTGCAATGGTGTGTTTTGCAAATCCTCGCATTTCCACTGCTGCTACTGTGGGGAGATCAGAACCCAGCCCACTATTCTGAAACATGTTCAGAAGGGCGCAGGGGTAGCCTGCAGCCTTGGATCGCTTGGCCAGAGTAAGTGATGCACATGAACACACCAGAAGCAGTGGTCATAACCTTATTCCCCCTAAACACAACTAAACAAAACATGGGGAAAATGTATTATACAACTATACTGCTATAATGTAATCTATCCACTGTCTCCCCACCAGCCGCCACTGTCTCCTCCTCAGCCTCCACGGTGGCCTCCTCAGCCTACCCTGTCACCTCTGCAGCCTCCCAAATTGCCACAGCCTCTGTAGCCTCCACTCCACTGCAAGCCATCAGTTGCAGCAAAGTAGTCCAGTCAAGGGCCAAAAGGACAACATGCCCTTTGTGTAAAACTGAATTATATATGAAAAACCTCAAGACCCACATGGATCGACGTCAATCATCATCTGTTCCTGATATTACTTCTAATCACCATCTTCCATCCCAATGCTTAGACCTCAAAAATTGCATTTTTGCTGCTGGAAGAACATTTTCTGGGCTGAGAAACCCCATTCATGTACAGAAGTTCACCTTGGGAAACAGCCACCAAGTTGTTTGTGAGCTTGAAAATTGCAAGCAGGCATCAGAATTGTTAAAATGTTTATTTTTAATGAAGACTTTCCTCTTTGTATGTACTGTATATATTTTCCTTTGTACAATGTATTGGTATGTAGTATACATTTCATGTTTAGTATTTGATGTGTATTGTAATGTTTCAAAAATAATAAATGTTAATTAATTAATCTTACCACCAGACACAACATGAACAAATGAATGATACACATCAGGACAGTAACTTCAACTTCAGTATTTTAGGTGTACAGAAACCTCTACTCATCTTGTTAAATGATATACAGCAATATCTTCCATAAAATGTAGTTTATTGATTTGAATAATAATTACTACCACTGCACAAACAGTAAAAAATGATATGCCTACAATTTATGAGTTAGTGTTAGGGTTGACTCGGTATTCATTATGATCTGTCAATAGGTCAATTAATTTGTCTTTTCTGTGGGTTGTATACTCTTCATTCTTTATGCAAATTAATTATAATTATTATTTTTCAAAGTTCCTTTATGATTCATTCAAAGCATTAAAATAAATGAGAAACAGAGCGTCATATACCTTTAAGAAATACGTGGGGGGCGGGGCTCATAACCCTTTAGGAAACGCCCCCTTTAGGCAATAGAGAGCCGCAGTGACGCGTCGTAAAACCCGGAAGTAAGTTAGCATTTTTAGCACTTCCGGTTCCTTCCTCAAAAAGCAATGCATTTTTTCCATAGGGTTTTGGAAAATAGCTCGAAATAAGGTCTGTGGTTGACACAAATTTAAGAGGTAATTGACGTTTTGTTCTACGACATTAAATACATCAGCAGTGACCCCACTGGGGATTTTTGAAGAGTTTACGTGTCTAAAAAACGATGGTTGTTACCGAATGGCTGAATAGGACTACAGAAATTGTCGAGGCCGTTGTACGTCATTACGCCGAACACGTAAACACTCCCGCTAAGTTTGTTTTCCTCTGTGTTGTGCTTGAAAGCAAGTACCTGCCTATCTTTAGTATCTGTATATCTATATCTGACCATTAGAATCTGTATTTTTGAAATTGTCGTTTTTAACACCGTAGTTTTACAAATTATAGAATAATTAATTACCAGTGTTTTCCAATTTTACTTGGCAGTTCGTTTCGTTGGCTAACGTTATCTAAAGCTAGCGCTACTAGTTAGCTACGTTTGTTGCTTTGCTCCGGGTTGCAGCCACAGGTCTTCGCATGAAACGTGCTTGTTCTATCGTTTCCCGGCCAATGTTTTCCATAGGAGAGTCTGGATTCGTGCCATGAGGTAAGCTGACGTTACATTTTTGTCCATGTCACGGTGAAATGTAAATAATGGGTAGTGACTGTATCGCTGTTATAGAGATGGCGCTGCTGAAAAGACCGCAACATAAGTAAAGATAATGAATACATCCTATTAAAACCTGTGTGGCTTATATGATAAGTCTTATTAGTACAAGCAGCATAACGTTTCACCATGTAACTAAAGATTGTAGTCAGGGAAATCAGTTTGACATATTGAACTAATAACAAATCACCTCTGGCTGGCAGAGAACTCTCTGCTCCATAGCTTCTCTTGGACGTAAAATCACATGTACATTTTACATTTATATTCAATTTAATATTCCATCCCTGACATACTTTTGTATATATAATAACTTATATTTTGTTTTTCTTGTTATGCTGCTGTAACACAAACATTTCCCAAATTGGGATCAATACAGTAATATCTTATCTTAATTCATTAAGAAATATAACTATTATAATTAGTGTAGCAGCTGACACCTATTTTCAATATGGATTAATCTACCATTTATTTCTTTAGTTCAATTTTCATCTATAAAAATGTCAAAATAGTGAAAATGTTCACGAGACTTATCAAAGTGCAAGGTTATATCTTTAGATGTTTTGTTTTAGCCTATGTACTGTATGTCTTAATGCTCTTACAGTATATGTGACGGTGTGACTTACATGAAACTATATTTTATATCTTCCCAACAGATGAGCTGACAGGAAACCTAACACTCTAACAACCACAACATTGCAAAGGCGAGTAAATGTAAATTAAAAACAATTCACAATTTTTGTATTTCTTCTTCCTTGCAATGAGGTGAAGCTGACCTTGCACTTGGTGCCAGTAAGAGTGTTCCTCACGCAGGCTGAATGTTTCTCCTTCCTTACTGACACAGAAGCCCTTGATTTGCAATGCTTCACTAATTGTCATTTCCCTGGCTCCGTAGGGACACTTTACCTCCAGCACAGCGGAAGACCCTACCTGACCATCCGGAGATGCCCCCAACAATCCTGATCGGGAGAGCCACAAATCTGACTCATGGACCTGCATCTGAGTTGCAGTGGTGAATGCCCTGACGCCCTCACATTCATTCATAGTTCCCCACTGTACAGACAAAACACCATCAAGGGCCTGTTGTTGCCCTAGCACCCTGGCAATAAAGGAAGCAGTCACACGCTTTGACCTCAGGACAGCTCCAAAGTTGCTGGCAGTCAACCTTCCTTTCCTGAACAAATGCCAGTTTGGGTTGGTTCGCTGACCAGTGGTAGCCACCTGAATTGCCCTCTGTTGCTCTTCAAACAATGCCATGCTTGCCACAATTGCCTCAGGTCCCTGATGCCCAACAGATTTGATAATTTCAGGAACAGTGAGTGTTTCCAAGCTGTAGTGTTCCTCTTCTGGCTCGGGGGAGAGAAGCCAAGAAATTCCTGAGAACCTGCCCCCGAGTCTGTCCCTCAGCCAGTCACGATCTTCGGAGGTGGGCTCTCTTGTCAGCGGGTTAAATTTGTTATTGGTTTCAACAGTCACATTAAAACAGTTACTAAATCAGCTTACTATCACCTAAAGAACATATCTAGGATTAAAAGACTAATGTCACAGCAGGATTTGGAAAAATGTGTCCATGCTTTTATCTTCAGTAGACTGGACTACTGCAATGGTGTCTTCACAGGTCTCACTAAAAAATCTATTAGAAAGCTGCAGCTGATTCAGAACAACGCTGCTCGAGTCCTCACTAACACTAAGAAAGAGGATCACATCACTCCTGTTCTGAAGTCTTTACACTGGTTCCTCACTGACACTAAGAAAGTGGATCAGATCGCTCCAGTTCTGAAGTCTTTACACTGGCTTCCTGTGTGTCAAAGAATAGATTTCAAAATACTGCTGCTGTTTATAAAGCACCGAATGGTTTAGGACCAAAATGCATTTCTGACCTCCTGCTAAATTATGAACCATCCAGATCTCTCAGGTCTTCAGGGACGGGTCAGCTTTCTGTCCCCAGAGTCAGAACTAAACATGGTAAAGCAGCGTATAGTTATTATGCTCCAAATATCTGGAGCAAACTCCCAGAAACCTGCAGGTCCGCTGCAACTTACTACTTTTAAATCCAGGCTGAAGACTTTTCTTTTTGTCGCTGCTTTTAATTGAACTATTCATATCTTAGACTGCACTGTAACTTTTATCCATGTATTTTTTCTTTTAATGTTTATTTTATTAGCTTTTCTTTTTAATGACTGATTTTAAATGCCATTTTCTTAATGTCTTTCATTTTTTGTAAAGCACTTTGAATTGCCTTGTGTTGAAAAGTGCTATATAAATAAACTTGCCTTGCCTAATAAAGATTTCATGTGACACATACAATCGATTTGTTGATGGGAATTAATGTGAATAAATTAACTCGGTCTTAAAAGGTTAAAGGCACTCTTGCTGTCACTACTCACCGACACTATAAACCTTGTCCCTCATGCTAGCCCTGACAACACCGGTAAGCACACCTTCATCTAGGCTGCACTGTTACGTGTCCTGACTTGTAGTGGTTCTCTCCTCTATCTACACTCTTCTTGTCATCTTTGTAAAACGATATCAGACTGGTAATTGACACAGCCATGACTTCTAGTTAAATTCAGTGTGGCTAAAATGAAAAGCTCTGTTAAAATATGCAAGCACGCGAAATTCAGCTTTATTGTCAAAAATTCTACATGTGTTATACATCCAGAAATATCGAAATATCGTTTCCCACAGTGTGTGACATGTATACATAAAACAAAAAGGGCCTAGATAAACGTGGTATACATTAAACAAAACGGGCCTAGATAACCGGGGTATACAGTTTAAAATGTTAATATATTTAAAGTTTTCAAAGTGCAGTTTCAGTGCAAGTCAGTTGAAAAGATCTTAAGTTGGCGTGACGTTGAAGTCGTGCGACCCTGCTGCTGTACTGGCTTGTAGTTCGTTTATAGCATAACGTTAGCATTTCGCTTTTGGCGACTAGATTTATGATTCAAAAACTATAAAAGTAGGGTTGCTAGTGGAGATTATCCGGCTGAACAAAACGTGATCCCTCTCTTAAATGTGTGTCAACCACAGACCTTATTTCGAGCTATTTTCCAAAATCCTATGGAGAATTTGCATTGGTTTTTCGCGAAGGAACCGGAAGAAGTTTACTTCCGGGTTTTTCGACGCGTCACTGTGGTTCTCTATCTATACGGCGCTGGTATGAAGCTGCAGCGTCGGAGGCGGCAGATATAGACTAGTAGATACAGACAAGTAGATACAGACTTCTAGTTGTTTTTCAACATCGCCCCCTAGCGAATTGGATGCCCGCAAAACTACAACAAGCGAGTATTGAGTCTCATGTATTTTGTATGTAAAAAGATAATCTTTTATATTTGTCTTGTCAAATTTGACATACAACACATAAATATATATATATATATATATATATATATTGTAGTAATAATGATATCACCTTTACATTTAGATGTATATTTTGTTAAAACAAAACAAAACTTAATTTATTTTTTGGGAGAAGGGGTTGCGTTAAATACGTGTAAACTTCTTCCCACGCCTTTTCCGATGTGTAATTAGTTAGATAATTTGTTCATATATAATTTGTAATTCAATAATATTTACTTTATCAATTTGATACTACTTACGTTTCTACAGGATCATTCTACAGTATCATAATTATTTTTGTTTCATTTCATTATTATTATTAATTTGTTTTTATTGTATTAAATCAAATGTGTCTTTGAAGAGGTGCTAGATTACTGAAAAACAACTGTTAATGTGTTTATGCACCAGGCTGCAAAAGATAAACAAGCAGTTTGACCGAGAGGCAATTCAGTGCAGAATACATTTTAATTTATTTGCACACTGAGGATTCTTCACTGGGGTGAGGCAGGGTCCGTTGTTCCCTCAGCCACCAGAAAACCGCTCCAGCTGCAGTACCCCGGGAAGCCCTCTTCTGAGAAGAAACCCTGAAGCCTTCCTCGCCGTCCACTTCCCCGGTAGCCTGTCCCTACGTCCTTATACAGGCTGTCACACTGGAAGCACCTGGAAATTTGGTACGCCTTCCTGTACTCCTGTTTGTGTCCCTCTGAGAACACATTCCAGTTGACGACACCTGAAGTAGAATGTCATAAGACAATTACAATTCAGACAGAAAAGAACAAAACCTTCCTTAATTTAGCTGACCTTACTCTTAGACAATCAACTTCATAATACTAGGATAGAAGCAGGCAGAAGTAAAGACTCTTTATAAACTTACTGTAAAGCAAGTTGAAGTGGGCGTCCTTTTGGAATGACCCCTGGCTCACGATGTAGTTAAACCTCTCGCAGGTAAGGGCTAGCGTGCATATTGCAGGATCACCATCCTCGAGAACGACACGCATAAGGATCCTGCGAATTATGCCTTCAGGCAGCTGTAGAACACGACTTAATACGAATACTCTTTTTATCTTCACCAAACCATTTGTTGTTCACCATCTCCGTTAGAATTTCTTCATCAAGCTCAATAGGGGAGGCATAGGATAAACAGTAGGTTATGGATTTTAAATGTGTACATTGATAGGCTTTAATTCCACTCCTCCATGCCAACTCCATGTTCACCTGGCACTCATTGTTTTCACAAGAGACATGCTGATTTTCTCCCCACATTTTATTCTGAACATGCAGAGGAATACTTGTTCCATGGAAGGCTTTGTGGACAGCATAGACTCCATTTTCAGGATCTATGCATTCACTTTGTAGGTGTGAACTTACGGTTATGTCCTTTCGTTCGGCTGAGTGCTTTATTTCCATGTGCCTTTTCACTTTTTTTTTATTTATGAGAACATGGCATAAGGGACATTTCTTCTTCAGTACTGGCTCTGCACGGACCCTTTGCATCGTTCCCCCTGGGATGATGGGGATTGCTGGATCTGTGATGATGGGGATTGCTGGATCTGTGATGATGGGGATTGCTGGATCTGTGATGATGGGGATTGCTGGATCTGTGATGATGGGGATTGCTTGATCTGTGATGATGCGGGTTATGGCAGAGTGCTTCGCCTTGCACAAAGCCAGGCAGGGCCGGCCCTAGACTTTTGGGGGCCCTAAGCGAGCTTTGGCTTGGGGGCCCCCCTCACTCTAGCGCGTTCCTACTACACACAATACGGAACCAACTTTTGTCTTATGATGTTAGCATAAGCACACATATTGTATAAATAATTATGTAAACACCGTGGACCTAACCTCCTCTAGGGGGGTCCTCACCTCCTCTAAGGGGGTCCTCACCTCCACTAGGGGGGTCCGGGGGCATGCCCCCCCGGGAAGATTTTTTTTTTAAATATTGAAGTTAAAAGCATCAATGTGGTGCACTTTGAGAGCAAAATTAAGAGATCTATGGATACACCTCTCAACACCCATATGAAACAGAACTGTAAGCAGATTTTTCATTATGGATATTTTACAAATCACTCCCATTTTAAACTGTTTTCTTGTTTTGTCATATAGTATTTCATAACTGTTTTTCATTTATTCTCTCTTGTTGTCCATCTCATAATGTCCAGTTTTAGTCTAGTTTCTTTTCTTATGTGAAAATAGAAACTAGCTGTCAATAGAAATATAATTCAGAAGAATTATAATTTTTTGCAAAAATCTGTCACAAAAAGAGGTTACACATTTAAATTCAGGTGTTGTTATGGCAACGTCAGTGGCCAAACAGCCACATTTACTGCTGCAAATACGTTCAAACATGCTGTCGACACGTAAAACAGTGGCAACTATGCCACCATTTCAGCTGACTTTTTCTCAGAAATACTGTCACATAACATCCATATATTTCAGTGCTAGGTTGATGCTTAGCTAAGCTAACTATGAAACACTTTAACTGACAGGACTCAGGATCAACTTTGTACTGTAAGGTAGCTTCTAGCTTCATGTCGAACAGTAAGTAAACATTTCCCAGAGAGCTTTCTTTGAAATAACCAGGTAACGCTAAAAAACATTACATTTAGATTGTATGACTAAGTTTTTATTTAATATATCTGGCTAGCTATAGCTACTTACTAACGGTTTAGCTTATCCACGCGATTCAAAGTAACGTCAACGTAGCTGTAATTTATGCTTTGCTTACATGTCTGCATAACTTGGAAGTGTACTGACATTTATATACCTTGTTTACCTGTGGCTCCGGGGTTGTTGTGTGAGCCACCACTTGAGAATTTTCGTCTTTTTTAAGAAAGAAATGTTCTTATGTCCATCTTCAAAAACTCTGAGTCCGACTGACAGTTTATTTTAAACATTGTCACAGCTCACAGGATAGGTACCTGTCAGCCAATAAGACAGATGTTTATTTCCATTCAACTCTCAGGTTGGTCTGGTGTCTTGCCTCTGTTGCATTCAGTGAACAAGGGAAATTACAATCCTGCCGTCCTCTCCACTTTCATGATGAGGTTCAGGTAAAGCACGGTTAATGTATTATATTATTGACTCAATAATATAATACATGACTTTGAGAGTAGGCAATCTAGGCATATTAACAAAATTAATTAAACATACTTATCACGGCGACGCTGGACTGACATTTATTTTATTTTCATTTTTTCTTTTTTGCTAGGGGGCCCCTTAGTGGCTGCGGGGCCCTAAGCGACCGCTTATGTCGCTTAATGGGTCGGGCCGGCTCTGAAGCCAGGTGTTTTACAATGTTAGCTTTGCGCGCCAGCATTGATTGGCAGTACAAGCAGTGAAAAAAATATCCTGGTCTGCAATTTAATCCACATCTGTAAATGGTATACCCTTAAACATAAGAACATAGAATTGTAGTATTATTATTTTGTGATCGTATTATTTTAAAGTGTAAATTATGAATACCAAACATCTGAATCAAGTAACTGGTCACCACAAACAAATCATAGAAGGACTTATTTTGATTTATTGCTCAAATGGAACTGATCATAACATTCAGGCTGCTTTTAATGCAGACACATTGCAACTCCATTTGCATTTCACAAGAGAATGTTTGCTAACTTTACCTTCATGGAGAACTGCTGAACGGTTGAGGTGGCTCTCTAAATGGGTTTGGACCTTGCCCAGTCTGGCTGGACGGAACAGTTGGTTTTGCAGCGAGTCATCATAGGCTAACAGATGACATTTAGCACGTGTTGCTTGTATGGCTGTCCAATTCAATACAACAGAATAGTTGTTAACTTTAATCAAACAATATGATTCACATTACTCACAGTCTTACTGTAATTAGTGATTAAATCAACAACTAGGACACCTAGTTGGGCTTGCCAAAATCACGCTAGTTTCATTAAGCAAATAATAAAATTATATAAATCAAAAGGCTAATGAAGCTAATGCTTTTGCTAATGCTTTTGCCGAAAGCTATAGCTAACGAATAGTTGTTTTTGCAGCCGGTTAGAACCTATCCTAAGCTAACAGAGGTTTGCTTGTATTGCCTTAAGACTATCATAGTTAATGTTAGCTAATCACACTTCATTTCAAGACACCGGAATTGTTATTAATGTTAAACAAATAAAACTTTAAAAGCACTTCACATTACTCACACTCTCTGCGTTGTCGTTCATGTGGGAGTGTCACGAAAAACTAGGGAGCTGTATACGCGTCTGTATCTACCGGTCTGTATCTACCAGTCTGTATCTGCCGTCTCCGACGCTTCAGCTTCATGCTACTCCCTATAGCAGGGGTGGGGAACCTTTTTCCTCTCGAGGGCCATTTCAATTTTTTCAACATCCTCCGAGGGCCGTACAAATTATTGACCTCTGCTTAAAAAAACTAAAATCACAGCCCATTGATTTGGCCTTTCTTTCATGCTGTGCAAAGAAAAAGCAACCTCTTAATCCAGATATCTCACCATGACTCGCGCATGCATGCACGTGCACGGTTTGGCATGACCACCACAACAGAAAGATAAGGACACAAGATGTGTGCAAATGTATTTAGTTTCATATCCATGTGGACATGATTTAAGTGGGGGGGTACCTCACACCCTCTAGGGGGGTCCGGGGGGCATGCTCCCCGGGAAGATTTGTTTTTAAATATTGAAGTTAAAAGCATCAATCTGGTGCACTTTGAGAGCAACATGAAGAGATCTATGGATACATCTCTCAACACCCATTTGAAACAGAACTGTAAGCAGATTTTCTTTTTCTTTATGGATATTTTACAAATCACTCCCCTTTCAAACCGTATTCTTCTTTATTAATAACAACTTTGTTTTACTGTCATACAGTATTTTATACCTGTTTACTTTATTGCAGTGGTCGCCAACCAGTCGATCGCGATCGACCGGTCGATCGCGAGTGTGGTGCGGGTAGATCGCAGACCGTTAAAAAAAAAAGTAACAAAAGAAAGAAATATTAAATTAAGATAATGTTTGAAAAATACGTTTTTAGATGTAAACCTATCATCCACCACCCCGTTAGCAGGTGCCCCTTGATTAACGTATATTTGAGACACCTCAATAATATAATACATTAACCGTGCTTTACGTGAACCTCATCATGACACAAGAGACAACGGCAGGACTGTAATTTCCCGTGTTCACTGAACGCAACAGAGGCAAGACACCACACCAATCAGAGAGTTGCATGGAAATACACGTGTGCTTGTGTCATTCAAACTCGGCTCTGTGTGTGTGTGTGGCAATAGCGCATTTAGTGTGATAGAGAGAGGGAGAGAGGGACGGAGAGAGGGAGAGAGAGGGACCGGTGCTAGCGGGGACCGTGATGTTAGCATCTGGTTAGCTATCTGCACTAACTAACTAACGGACATAAGGAGCTGTTACCACAACAAGCTGGAGGAGAGTCCTCTCTTGTCAGACTGAGGGGCTCAGGTGAGCTAAAGGATTCTCTGAGTGTTTAGAACGGTTTTGTCACAAATTATTCAAAAGATTATTTCCGCAGCACACCTTCATATGATCATTATAGTTATACAAACAATAAGAGAATACATGAAAAACAGGTATGAAATAGCCTACTATACAGTATGTCAGTAAAACAAGAATACAGTTTAAAAGGGGAGTGATTTGTAAAATATCCATAAAGAAAAAGAAAATCTGTTTACAGTTCTGTTTCATATGGGTGCTGAGAGAGGTATCCATAGAACTCTTCATGTTGCTCTCAAAGTGCACCAGATTGATGCTTTCAACTTCAATATTTAAAAAAAAATCTTCCCGGGGGAGCATCCCCCCGGACCCCCCTAGAGGAGGTGAGGTCCGCCCCCCAATAGCACTTTACCCCTGCCTTTATGCCGTGAGCTGATTATGGAGCCTTCATTGTAACAGTAATTCAGATGCAATTAGCCTATATAAAAGGCCTCAAATTGGAAGCATTGCCTGGGCCGTCTTTTTCACTCAATTCTGCAATAGGTAGATCTCGCCTTTCACCTAGGCCGAGGTCTGCGATCTTGGGCTTAAAAAGGTTGGTGACCACTGCTTTATTGTCTTATTTTTTCATAATGATCATATCAATAATAATAATAATAATAATAATACATTACATTTATAAAGCGCTTTTCCTGGTACTCAAAGCGCTTACAAGCAAGTAAAACAAGATAACAACAGATAAATAAAGATAAAATAAATAAAGATGATGATAAAGATGTGCCTTTACCTCACTGGTTGGAGAAAAAGCTTCTTATATTCGTTAGCATAGCTAGCTAACCAGATGCTAATAACAACAGAGTTATTGACTGTATGATCAGTATGACAGATGAACAGATCGCCCACTGGGCTTTCAACTAAAGACACAGCCATGCAAAAACTGCGGCATTTGTACGGCTCCTTATGGGTATTGCAATTTCTCAAGTGCCGGAGCGGCGTTCTGGTTTTCTGGGGCTCTCTGTCAAAACTGCACCCCTGTCAGACACGTTAGGCTCGTGTTGTGTTCAAGGACCCTAATCTTGGCCAGGAAAAACAGGCACTCGTAGGCACACACATTTTTTTGCAGTCTATATTTCTTCAATTTTTTTCTTTTTCTGCGTGTGTTTATAAATTACGTCGAGGGCCGTACCAAATGGTCTCGCGGGCCGTATACGGCCCGGAGGCCGGAGGTTCCCCACCCCTGCCCTATAGGATCCACCCCCTTTAGGATCCGCCTCCTTGCTGCGGTCTGCATACAGACTAGAACAAGGTTATGGCTAGAAAGGATCAGTCTTGTGTAAAACTCTCGCGAGAGTTTGGCTGAATGTCACGTGGCTGAATGTTTACGTTTGGCAGGTAGCCTTTCAGTTACGATCGTTAACATCAGTTGGCCAAAGCAAATGATGGTGAGAAGCTAAACTATCTATTAATTATGTCAATGGCAGGGAGTGTGATTGTTGAAATAGGGTGTTAGCGGTCAATGACAACACTGTAGATCACCAACACTATGGTTTATTTTTTATTCACAGGCAATTCAACGTTGTCGCAGTAAAAGTCCCAAGATAGCTCCTGGTGCAATAAAATGTTCCCTTGCAGTGTTTTACTATTAAGTCTGATGTTTCTCCATTAATATTGCTGCTGCATTAATGTGTATGTTGCATCATGTTACTTCTGCAGATGTGTTTCCGAGCCGCTCCGATTACAACAAGAGTTACAACGAGAACGTGACGTCTTATTTACACTAGACGGATCCTTTCTAGCCATAACCCTAGAACAAGCCCCCAGGAAGTGCACCAGAGTCTCATGAGAATAGGGTTATAGCTAGAAAGGATCCGTCTGCTATGGCTAGAAAGGATCCGTCTTGTGTAAAACTCTCGCGAGAGTTTGGCTGAATGTCACGTGGCTGAATGTTTACGTTTGGCAGGCAGCGTTTCAGTTACGATCGTTAACATCAGTTGGCCACACCAAATGATGGTGAAAAGCTAAACTATCTATTAATTATGTCAATGACAGGGAGTGTGATTGTTGAAATAGGGTGTTTAGCGGTCTTGTTGGTGTTCAAAGAAGAATGACAACACTGTAGATCACCAACACTATGGTTTATTTTTTATTCACAGGCAAGTCAACGTTGTCGCAGTAAAATTCCCAAGATAGCTCCTGGTGCAATAAAATGTTCCCTTGCAGTGTTTTACTATTAAGTCTGATGTTTCTCTATTAATATTGCTGCTGCATTAATGTGTATGTTGCATGTTACTCAGTGGCGGGCCGTGCATTTCACACCTAGGCCTTCAGTGATGTCCTACACAGTCCTACCTGCATTATTCCACCTCTTAATACCATCATTATGACGCCATGGCTCTAGAAACTATACATTTAGACAGAAACGCAGGATAACCGGGCGTTGCATCACCTTAACATAGTCAAGTACAACAGAGTTATATTAATATTTCCGAAGCATTTATAATCAATATATCCGCATTTACAATTAAGAGTGTTAAACTACCAGCTTTAAGATCGCTTGGATACTGTCAAAACTTAAAAATAAAAGGGGCTTTTAAGGCATTAGTCTACAAAGTTTTATTAAGTCCACCAAAAGTATGTGAGCTTTAACAAGTTTGTTCACTAAACAACGCATTGTCGCACCCAAAGCAGTTTCATTTAAGAAACGTGACGATAAAGACACAAACTATTCACTGAAAATAAAAGAAAACAAACAAATAATTTGCATTTGTTCATGAGGATATATTTGCGACAGTGGTGAAAGTGTATTCCTAGCCCTGAATGTTCACTTTGATAAAGGTTAAACCAAAACAATTCAACAAGTCTCCTTGAGTACTTTTACTGCACAGCTGAGCCAGTGCGCCACACACATCTCTATATCTCTTGCAGAAGCATCAAACATTTATTTTTTATATATTTGTCATTTAATTAAATATATATTAATTCGTTAATATTGATTTAATATTAACGACATAAAATGACAAAAATATATAAAAGTAAAAAAAAAAAAAATGCTTTTTACTGACCAAAACAACTGATTATTTGAACACAAAATCCATCCTCCTTTTCTTTCCTCAAGAAGACTTCAATGACTCTGTTGTACAGTTTATCTGTGCGTTTCAGTTCCACCAATAAGTCATTTTCTATAAACATGAAGGCTAATGATGAATACCGAGTCTGTCCAGTAGAATTTCTGGCATAAGTTTTAATTCGCTTTAAGGCCGAGAATGACCGCTCGACAGAAGCAGTGGACACAGGGATAGTCATTGCCACACATGCCAATGTGTAAAGCTGCCCCATGCTCTCACTCAGATTTTTCTGCTTAAGGAAATCAAGGAGATCAGTGGGACTTTTCCCTTCAAAATCAGTCATGGCATACATTACAGTCAGTTCTGTTTTTAGCCGGGACAGATCGAACAGTGTTCCGTGACTCTGTGTTGATTTGGCTAAGGCTGTTTGCGGGAATTTTTTCCGGTAAGTCTGAAAGTGCTGGGGGTCCAGGAGGGAGAGAAACATTAATTTTTCGTGGTCTTGAAACCTACTCCGTATCTGGCAAAGAATGTTGTCCAGAATATTGCTGTGGAGTTGTTGGTAGTATGCGCGAAGGTCTCCTTGTGCTGTACGTGGGCCTCTGCGTGCGCTCGGACCACTTGAGATGCGCGCTGTGTCCTCGTAGATCTGACGAAACTGGCACCTCTCACGCTCAATTGTGTCACAAAACTCGTTCACCCTTGTCAGACAGAATTGTACATCCAATGTTTGTTTCTGTAGTATTCCAAAGAGCACATCTGAATGCTTAAAAATCCCATTGAATGTTTCAAGCAAAAAACAAAACTCAAAATCATCCAGACGTGCATTAAATCCATCAGCGCTAAGCATAGTATCCCCATCATACTCCTCATGATGTTCCAGTATGTGGTCAAACACCTCCTTTAGGGAAATTCTCTTCTCAAAGACTGCATTGACCAATCTCGATGTATATTGCCACCGCGTTGGTGCAACATTAGGAAGACGACGCTTGCAAATGTCATCCAGCAGTTGCGTGCGCTTAGGGGATCTGGAGAAAAATGCTGCAAGGCCATTGTGGCTGGCAAAAAAGACCTTGCATTCTTTAAGCTTTGAGGCCCCTTGAGTCAGTACTAAATTTAGTCGATGTGCATAGCAGTAAATGAATAAGGCCATAGGTGCCCTCTCCTTAACTTTAGCCTGCACCCCATCTAGTCCAGATGCCATGACCGCTGCGCCATCATAACACTGTGCCACAACTTTATCCAGACTACATACATATTCCTCCATGAAACGGAAAATAAGAGCGGCAATGTCATCAGCTCGCCTGCCGCTTGTAACATCTTCAAATCTGACAAACCGCTCCTTGACACCTGTGTCCGTCACATAACGCAGGACAAGTGCCAGCTGTGCTACATTACCCACGTCTGTCGTCTCGTCCACCATAACAGCGACAAAGGGTGCTTTTTTAATCTCCATTTTGATCTCCCATCACTTCAACAATAGCATAAATCAGGTCGTTTTGTATTTTGCCTGACGTCCCAGTAAACACTTTGTTTGTGGACAGGTGGTAATGCAAGTCTGTGTTGTTCTCAGCAAGCAAAGAAAGAAGCTCCACGTAGTTTCCTCTGTTTCTGGACTCGGCGATTTCATCGTGTCCCCTAAATGAAAGTTCCTGTTTACCCCAAAACAGGACACAATCAATCAGTCTTTTCAATATTTCCCTATTTTTGTTCACCCTTTCGTTGTGGAGCTCCGTTTCCCGGCGCACTTGTTCATTGAGCTGTAGATCCACTCGGGTGTCCCCAAAGGTTTTCAAAAGCACCATTGCTTGTAAGTGCCCAGCTGTGCTTTGGTGTCTCGTTGCTGCCTTGGTTAGACAACTCAAGTTTGCAAATCCAGTGTGGCTCCAAACACCAAATCGATCAGTTGCAAATAGCAGGCATTCCCAGCAGTACAATTTGCAGTGCCTCTCGGAGGCTGTGAGCCAGGGGTACCGCTCGTAGTTAGTGATTTGAAAGTGGCGGACAAACCCTTTCCCCCGCTGTGATAGGCTCGCTAGCGTCGGGGTTGGCCGTTCTCTTCTCACGATGTCTAGCTTTTCTTGAAAAGTTCGTCTTGAAAATGGCGTTGTAATTATATCTGCGACCAAATCAATCTCTTCTCCTCCTTCAGCCATTGTGGGTTGAAAAAAAACAGCTTGTAGAAATCTACACAAATTAGCTCGTTCAAATTCAAGTTCAGTTTTCTAGCTCTACATAGCTCTGCCTCTCAATAGTGCGTATCCAATCAAAAGACGTGCACGTGCTAACGTCATCGTACACCTGCTAGCTGGCCGGTTGTCGCCAACTCAAAATCTGATTGGTTAACGCCACAGTTTTGTTTCCGTTCACTTTAAGCTACAGGCGACCGCACTGTTGATTCTGAAGGCCTAAGGGCAGATTTCTTGGACCCTGGCAACACATTATGGCTTAAATATGATTGGATAAAAGCTCTAACATAAAGGCCAGCCCTCCAAATCTCGTTCTGAGGCTGGAAGCAGCGCAACCAAGAGGAAAGCTATGAAATGAAGAGAATAGACTATGGGGAATAATTTAATACATATTTGTGGAAAAAATATATTAAAATTAAATGTATATTCTGATGATGTTTAGGCCAGCAGAGAAGGCCTTGCTGGCCCTGGCGGCCCACCACTGATGTTACTGCTGTAGATGTGTTTCCGAGCCGCTCCGATTACAACGAGAGTTACAACGAGAACGTGACGTCATATTTACACTAGACGAATCCTTTCTAGCCATAACCTGAGAACAGTCGTTGTGGCCAAACGGCAGTACTACACTTCCGTTTGGTTGCTGGTCCCGGAAACACTTTTTCCCATTAATTTACATTGGGAAAGAGTGGTCTGTAACTCTTTGGATAATTTTTTTAAAACGAAATAAACTACCCAGTATGAACGTTTGTATAGCCCTTATTAAAAAAATGTGTTCCTCAGGTTGTAAAAATTTGCTAATAACGTTATTCTGAGAGTTATTTCCCTCGGCATTATGAACGTGCATCTAACCCACGGGACCGCGCCGCCCGGCACGTTCATGTGACATGTTCAGTATTACATGAGTTTGTCTTTACCCATGGATGCACAATAACAACGGACCATATCGCCTTACTGCCATCCCACGGAGCTGTAATAATGGATATATTGCACATGTTTGCTGTAATTCATCATTTGTAAAATATTATACTACATGGGCTGTATGATGTCAATCTTGTACCGTAAATGTTGTATTAAATAAAGTTAATATTACCGACGTAGATTAACGTTCCTGTAGCTTCTTATTGCACTTGCAATTTACCATTAAAAGAGTTGAACGTAGCTGTTTGCTATTAGGCCGACTATATATTAAGTCGTCATGTTTATACATATATCAATAAAGATAGGTGTCAAAGCTCTAGTCAAATTAACAGTTGTATTAATTATAATTGTATATATATGTATATTGCCTGTGTTGTATATGTATACCCACAAATGAACAACTTGTGTTTTTTCAAAAGTTGTATTGTAGTGTTTATTTTAGTCTTGTTTTATTCTTATCCACATTTTGATTTCAGAGCACAGGACAGGAGAATGCTGGGCACAACATCACGCTCAACAGTGAAGCTGGCAATGCTGAACAAAACCAGTTATAATATTTATTCCGCTGAAAAAGTGAAAGCTTTACGAAAATGTAATTAAAAATACATAAGCATTTCAGGTAGAAATTAGCATTTTATATAGAAATTCACAAATGTATGAAATGAAACCTAAAACAGATGTTAACAAATACCTCTGATGGCTGACATAGTAGAACTAGGTGAACAAAATAGTGACAAAAAAAGTTAATACAATTTATATAGATTAAAAGGTAATATAATATTGATTACAATTATTCTATTAAAAAATCCACCAAACATTATCAACAGGACAGCCCTCTGAAGGCATGTTATCGTTTGAAAAAAGTTGAGGATGGGGTCCAGACAGTTCAATCAGGAGAGACTTTATTTTGTTTAAAGAACATTTATTGACACATGTCATATGATAAATGTTAAGTCTTTGGTGATTAGACCCCGATCCTGAAATCGTATATCTAAGAGGGGAAAAGCAGCCGTGAGCATATAGGGAACCCCCCGGGGTCTAGACACTGGTGATAATGCTGAAGATCTGGATTTGATGAGGAGATGGGATGAAGAGGAGGTGTGATGAGGTCTTTGGATTAGCTCTCCTGGTACTGGATATGATGAAAGGAGGTGGATGGGGAGGAGGCGGGCGGCAGCATGAACACCTGGAATCACAGCTGACTGCAGGAGAGAGGAGAACCATTTTAAAAATTGTAATAATTTCAGCAAGACATGAACATTTATAACCACTATCATTCAATTCTGTTATTGCAGGTTTGTTAGCATGATATTTCAAACATAAATGGCCTGTCTTAGTTTAAAGCCCACTCACCACGTCAAGGTGCAGGCCACGAGTGAGGACACAACAACGATCACAAACAGTACATACACACGAGACAAAACTTACATAGGCCTACATATAAATAACTTACATATAAAATGTTTGGATAGTTATTTTAATACATTGAATACAATGAATACATTTAACACATTGAATACATTTAATACATTGAATACTTTGAATACTTTGAATACATTGAATACATTTAACACATTGAATACATTTAACACATTGAATACTTTGAATACATTGAATACATTAAATACTTTGAATACATTGAATACATTTAACACATTGAATACATTGAACACATTGAATACTTTGAATACATTGAACACATGGAATACTTTGAATACATTTAACACATTAAATATGCTGCTATATGTTGCTTGGATATCACTAGATCCTGATGTCAGCGTAATATAAAAGTACATAACGATTGATGTGTAATTTAGCATAATTTACTAGCTAGCTGCTAACTGCCGCCTCGTTAATATAAATCCAGTACCATGCTGTCATGAACGCGCGGTGCTGTTACGTGTACGCAAATTCACATGCTTGATGTGAACGAGCCTTTTGGGCGGCGTGGTTAAAGTTGCGCATGCTCTATGACCGCACATACGGGTACTTCTCAGGCATGCCGGGTAATCTGTGACATTTCGCCCTCACGTTGGGCCATTTTGTCATCATGCGCCATTGAGCAACTCTCATAGGAATGAATGAGGCCCCGCCTCCCACGCTGTATCCAGTTCTTATTATACATCCATGATAGAAAACCGCAGTGACGCGTCCAAAAACCCGGAAGTAAGTTAGCATTTTTAGCACTTTGGTTCCTTCGTCAAAAAGCAATGCATTTTTTCCATAGGGTTTTGGAAAATAGCTTGAAATAAGGTCTGTGTGGTTGACACAAATGTAAGAGATAAATCACGTTTCGTTCTACGACATTAAATACATCAGCAGTGACCCCAATGGTGATTTCTGAAGAGTTTCTGTGTCTGAAAAACGATGGTTGTTACCGAGTGGCTGAATAGGACTACAGAAATTGTCGAGGCCGTTGTAGGTCATTACACCTAACACGTAAACACTCCCGCTAAGTTTGTTTCCCCCTGTGTTCTGCTTGAAAGCAAGTACATGCCCATCTTTAGTATCTGTATATCTATATCTGACCATTAGAATCTGTATTTTTGAAATTGTCGTTTTTAACACCGTAGTTTTAAAAATGATAGAATAATTAATTACCAGTGTTTTCCAATTTTACTCGGCACTTCGTTTCGTTAGCTAACGTTAGCTAAAGCTAGCGCTACTAGTTAGCTACGCAATGGTTTGTTGCTTTGCTCCGGGTTGCAGCCACAGGTCTTTGCATGAAACGTGCTTGTTCTATCGTTTCCCGGCCAATGTTTTCCAAAGGAGAGTCTGGATTCGTGCCATGGGGTAAGCTGACGTTACATTTTTGTCCATGTCATGGTGAAATGTAAATGATGGGTAGTGACTGTATCGCCGTTTTAGAGATGGCGCTGCTGAAAAGACCGCAACATAAGTAAAGATAATGAATACATCCTATTAAAACCTGTGTGGCTTTTATGATAAGTCTAATTAGTACAAGCAGCATAACGTTTCACCATGTAACTAAAGATTGTAGTCAGGGAAATCAGTTTGACATATTGAACTAATAACAAATCACCTCTGGCTGGCAGAGAACTCTCTGCTCCATAGCTTACATTTATATTCAATTTAATATTCCATCCCTCACATACTTTTGTAAATATAATAACTTATATTTTGTTTTTCTTGTTATGCTGCTGCAACACAAACATTTCCCAAATTGGGATCAATACAGTAATATCTTATTTGAATTAATTAAGAAATATAGCTATTATATTAGTGTAGCAGCTGACACCTATTTTCAATATGGATTAATCTACCATTTATTTCTTTAGTTCAATTTTGATCTATAAAAATGTCAAAATAGTGAAAATGTTCACGAGACTTATCAAAGTGCAAGGTTATATCTTTAGATGTTTTGTTTTAGTCTATGTACTATATGTCTTAATGCTCTTATATGTGACGGTGTGACTTCCATGAAACTAATATTTTATATCTTCCCAACAGACGAGCTGACAGGAAACCTAACACTCTAACAATCACAACATTGCAAAGGCGAGTAAATTTAAATTCAAAAAAATTCACAATTTTTTAATTTCTTCTTCTTTCTTGCAGTGAGGTGAAGCTGACCTTGCAATTGGTGCCAGTAAGGCTGTTCCTCACGCAGGCTGAATGTTTTTCCTTCCTTACTGACACAGAAGCTCTTGATTTGCAATGCTTCACTAATTGTCATTTCCCTGGCTCCGTAGGGACACTTTACCCCCAGCACAGCGGAAGACCCTACCAGACCATCTGGAGATGCCCCCAACAATCCTGACTCATGGACCTGCATCTGGGTTGCAGTGGTGAATGCCCTGACGCCCTCACATTCATTCATAGTCCCCCACTGTACAGACAAAACACCATCAAGGGCCTGTTGTTGCCCTAGCACCCTGGCAATATGGGAAGCAGTCACACGCTTTGACCTCAGGACAGCTCCAAAGTTGCTGGCAGTCAACCTTCCTTTCCTGAACAAATGCCAATTTGGGCTGGTTCGCTGACCAGTGGTAGCCACCTGAATTGCCCTCTGTTGCTCCTCAGACAATGCCATGCTTGCCACAATTGCCTCAGGTCCCTGATGCCCAACAGATTTGATCATTTCAGTAACAGTAAGTGTTTCCAAGCTGTAGTGTTCCTCTTCTGGCTCGGGGGAGAGAAGCCAATAGATTCCTGAGAACCTGCCCCCGAGTCTGTTCCTCAGCCAGTCACGATCTTCGGAGGTGGGCTCTCTTGTCAGCGGGTTAAATTAGTTATTGGTTGGAGGAAATAGCTCCTCCACTGAATGCGTATGCTTAGCTGCCTTTGGCTTCTTCCACTGACAGGGGGTGTCAGTGCAGCTGAAATTGTGGATGGCAAAGATGGCTAATGCAGCCGCATGACTGCATTTCCATTCTCCACGTGGGCATTTACATTTAGTGGAGAGAATTCCCTCTTCTCCTGTAGATAACTGTGGTGGTGGGATTGTTTTATTATTTAAAATATATTTACATTTGTAATGCCTTCCCAATCATCCCTTTAATTGTTTATAGCCTACTGCATATTTATTTCATGGATATTTCTGTGTTTTCTGGTGTGTAATATTTGTAATAAAGATTTCATGTGACACATAAAATGTATTTGTTGATGGGAATTAATGTGAATAAATTAAGTCTAGGTTAACGGTACTCTTGCTATCACTACTCACCGACACCATAAACCTTGTCCCTCATGCTAGCCCTGACAACACCGGTAAGCACACCTTCATCTAGGCTGCACTGAGTGCCCTGACTTGTAGTTGTTCTCTCCTCTATCTACACTCTTCTTGTCATCTTTGTAAAACGATATCAGTCTGGTAATTGACACAGCCATGACTTCTAGTTAAATTCAGTGTGGCTAAAATGAAAAGCTTTGTTAAAATATGCAAGCTCGCGAAAGTCAAAGTCAACTTTATTGTCAAAAATTCTACATGTGTTATACATCCAGAAATATCGAAATATTGTTTCCCACAGTGTGACATGTATATATAAAACAAAAAGGGCCTAGATAACCGTGGTATTGAACTATTATTTGAATTATTTGAAGTATTAAAGTAACGTGTTATGGCAGGAAAGTTCAATCTGGTATATTCATTTCAAGGTCACCTTATATATATTCATGTGTGTTACATTTGAAGGGACAAAGTATATTTTTCCTCCCCAATATATTGAGGTGAAGTCTTTGTGTTTAGAGAGGGATGTGAGCAGGGGACATCCTTATTTGGGGATAGCTCCAAAACTCTGGAATGTTTCCCTCATAAAAGAAGAGGGTGCGTTACACATGCTTAGGGCAAATGTGTGTGTGTTTTCATTGCAGTAAATATATGTGCTGCGTGATTACTGTTCAACTATACCTCTGTTTTTATTCTTTCATGTGTGGGTACTAAATGGCTACAAACATTGTGGAGAAATTAGCTTAAACATGTTTTATTACTCTATATAATAATAATAATAATAATAATAATAATAGATTTAATTTGTTAGCGCTTTTACAGGTGCTCAAAGACGCTTTACAGATAATAGTGAAGAAAAAAAAAGAAAAGAGAAGAAAGGAACAACAAATAAATATATAGTTAAAGTTAAAGTCAAATAATACAAAAACAATCACACATGAAAAGCCAGATTGAAGAGGTGAGTTTTTGTTAGTTTTTTGAAGGTGGTGAGGTCGGTGCAGTCTCTGATGGGTTGTGGGAGTGAGTTCCAGAGGGAGGGGGCAGCGACGGAGAAGGCTCTGTCCCCCCAGGTCCGGTGATTGGTGCGGGTGGGGATGGATAGGAGGTTGGCTTCTGATGAGCGGAGGCAGCGGGAAGGGGTGTGGTGGTGCAGCAGGTCTGTGAGGTAGGGGGGGGCCTGGTTGTTGAGGGCTTTGTAAGTTATGAGGAGGACTTTGAAGTGGATTCTTTGACGGACGGGGAGCCAGTGGAGGTTCTGGAGGATGGGAGTGATGCGGTCTCGGGAGCGGGTGTGGGTGAGGAGGCGGGCAGTATGACGTAGTACGGGCTATATGAAATGGAAGCAGCTTTTATGACAGGGACGAGAGAGCTGGGGGAGGGGACATTCTTCTTAAGATTTTCAGCATGTCAATTATCAGGGAAATCTACTTGTTTTAAATAGATGTATGTGGTTAATTACTTTGTATTAATAATAACAGTATGTGTAAAGGAAGCTGGAAATATGCAATGTGAAACCTTTTATTTGAAGTAAAGATGTGAACAATAGCTCAAATGGCTGGAAAGGCTGCAGGACAAATGAGTGTGTTCTATATATTGGGCCTGTGTGAAGTTTGAATATTTGAAAAGCATCTCTAATACTGCTTAAGAGCATAGGTAATGTGTTCCTCGTTATTATTGATATGAAAGTAATTTACATGTATTACGTATATTTAGCCAACTATAACAACTATATCTTAAAGCATACTTTTAACTTGTGTGTAGTAACCTGAGGGGGGGAATATGGCCACAGAGACAAAGAGCCATAAAGGGGATGTGTGTGTGCTGGCTGCAAAATGTGAAATAAGATAAGGAAACTTGTTGTTTAGAGCAGGTTCGTTCCAGACACCAAAAGGTATCTGGTTTTCGTCAAACTGAAAGAGACTTTTTGTTTCCGGGTTTCTTCTGCTGTGTCGCGCTGATTGGGTACGACAGGCCATGTGTTGGTCTCTCCCAATAAGATGACCTCTGGGGGAAGTATTCACACACCTCCTCCTGTGTTTTAGTATGAAAGCCTGTGTTTTCCTTTGGTTCGCGCTCTTCTTTTCTTCATGCTGGCCAAGGTGGTAAGACCTCTCCCAGCGAGAGGACCAGAGCAGGGGCAGCCGAAGGGGGGGCCCCTTTTGAATTGTTTTGTGATGTATTGTATGTTCTACCATTAAAGCAGATTATTGTTTAACCCTTATCCTGGCTGCTTTGAGTTTTCCTTCTTTTAAAACAAACTCATAGATCAGTGGTCACCAACCTTTTTAAGCCCAAGATCGCAGACCTCGGCCTAGGTGAAAGGCGAGATCTACCTATTGCAGAATTGAGTGAAAAAGACGGCCCAGGCAATGCTTCCAATTTGAGGCCTTTTATATAGGCTAATTGCATCTGAATTACTGTTACAATGAAGGCTCCATAATCAGCTCACGGCATATAGGCAGGGGTAAAGTGCTATTGGGGGGCGGACCTCACCTCCTCTAGGGGGGTCCGGGGGGATGTTCCCCCGGGAAGATTTTTTTTTAAATATTGAAGTTGAAAACATCAATCTGGTGCACTTTGAGAGCAACATGAAGAGTTCTATGGATACCTCTCTCAGCACCCATATGAAACAGAACTGTAAACAGATTTTCTTTTTCTTTATGGATATTTTACAAATCACTCCCCTTTTTAAACTGTATTCTTGTTTTACTGACATACTGTATAGTAGGCTATTTCATACCTGTTTTTCATGTATTCTCTTATTGTTTGTATAACTATAATGATCATATGAAGGTGTGCCGCGGAAATAATCTTTTGAATAATTTGTGACAAAACCGTTCTAAACACTCAGAGAATCCTTTAGCTCACCTGAGCCCCTCAGTCTGACAGGAGAGGACTCTCCTCCAGCTTGTTGTGGTAACAGCTCCTTATGTCCGTTAGTTAGTTAGTGCAGATAGCTAACCAGATGCTAACATCACGGTCCCCGCTAGCACCGGTCCCTCTCTCTCCCTCTCTCCGTCCCTCTCTCCCTCTCTCTATCACACTAAATGCGCTATTGCCACACACACACAGAGCCGAGTTTGAATGACACAAGCACACGTGTATTTCCATGCAACTCTCTGATTGGTGTGGTGTCTTGCCTCTGTTGCGTTCAGTGAACACAGGAAATTACAGTCCTGCCGTTGTCTCTTGTGTCATGATGAGCTTCACGTAAAGCACGGTTAATGTATTATATTATTGAGGTGTCTCAAATATACGTTAATCAAGGGGCACCTGCTAACGGGGTGGTGGATGATAGGTTTACATCTAAAAACGTATTTTTCAAACATTATCTTAATTTAATTTTTCTTTCTTTTGTTACTTTTTCTTTTAACGGTCTGCGATCTACACGCACCACACTCGCGATCGATCGACTGGTTGGCGACCACTGTCATAGAGGAACGGCGCGAAGCAGAGATTCTGCCCCAACAAATGGTGTTTCCCCGACGTGATGACGTCATGACGTGGCGACGTGCCGACGTGGTGACGTCATGAGTAGGTTTTTTTTGGAGGAAAATCAGCAGCCAGCGGACGAATGGTCCGGAGAAGAGGCCTAGAATAATCTCTGACAACTAAAACGAGGATCCTACAATTGAAAGGTGAGCAGACGAGCCTGTTTCTATTGAAGGTCTGTAATTGGCTAAACTACATTTTAGAGTTGTCAGAGACATATTCCAGTGTCATAGTTGTTACGGTGGAATATGCAATACATATTTTAGGTAGGTAGGAAAGTTATATACATATAAAAGTGAATCAGCAAGTATTTCAGCGTAGGGTATTGAGTCTCTAATGGCTGGAAGGGTATAGAGTCCCTGGCCTAGTGGAGGTATGGGAGTCCTCACAGGCTATACTTGCTGGGGAAGCCAAGTAGAGTATCGAGTCTCTATCCATGGCTAAAGTGAATAACAAATCTGAGGTTCATAGGAACCAAGAGGTGCGTTATAAGCCAGTGTAGTGTTGGTTGCGGGTATACATGTAGAGTCCCGCACGGCAGCTAGCTGAAGGTGCTAGTATTGAGTCTGCATCTAAGACTAAATTAAATAACAGATCCGACGGTCATGGGGCGGGAGGTGCGTTATAAGTCTGTTGGGTTAACTCCCATTCTGTTGAAAGAAATATCGCATCTTAAAAGCTGCACAGACAGTGAGGAGGATATATTTATGTTCCATGTGAATAAATAGAATATATTATTGAACATGAAACAGCCTTAGTCAGATAAATAGATACGGAGTCAGAAGTGTTAATTGTTGAAAGAAGCCCCCCTTCTCCTAAAAAGGCTGAGAGCTACAGCGGGGGAGAGAGAGGGGGGTGTCAGTATTTGTCTGTGAGAGTTCCCCCCCTTTTTCCTATCGAGAGCAGCAGCGGCCCGGAGGGTGTCTGCTTGCTTTTTCTCTAGTGATCTGAAGTTGGAGTGAAATACATAGAAAATGAACAGATCAAGGTGTGATTTGAAGTGGTAGATATATTGAAATAAATAAGAAACAATGATTTGCTGCTATTTAAACATAGTCTTTGAGAACTGATTGATACCGTTGCATTGCGTTGTGAATTTCATGGTATTTGTCTTAACTATAATGTACCCACATGCATGTGGTTTGTTTGTCCCAGTTCATTTTAAGGTCAGCCGCCTCATGGCTAAATCTATTTGATCCCATGAGGTCAAGAGTCATTCTGTTAGACCACCATCTTGTGAAAGACAAATCATTGTTCTTTTGTCACATTTTGAATTAGAAAAGAGTTCATTTTGCTAGATCAATTTATCTATAAATGTTGTAGTGGGAGTTTTGTGTTTGCTAACATTTTTAGGAAGGACAGCACCAGGAGATGAGTAAACTCAATATGAATAAATGTTCACCAAAAGTAATAAGTATAATGGAAACTAGACATGGGCCTACACTTGAGTCAAATTTCATTACTGTGATCTGATTAGTGTGCTCTGCAGGTTTACTATTGTTCTAAGTAACAGTGGGATTTAAAATATTGGAGAAAGTATGGAGATGTTCTTTCGTAGTGTGTGAAATATGTGATGCTTGAAACAGGTATTTCAATTTATAGGAAAAAGATGGTTTCCTGAAAGAGCCAGGTTGGGTAGATATGTAACAATGGATGAAACAATTTTTAGAGGGACTTTTTGTAATATCATTAGTAGACATTAATGGTGTTGTTTAGATGGCATTTAGCAACTAAGACGGATAGTATGATTAGAAAGAGACAGAGTGGAAAGGGTTGGATTTATTTAACCTCAGTGTGCTAGATTTCTTATAGATAATGCGTCCCGAGACCTGGACTCCCCTTCTCAGTCAGAAAGGTTACGACCCCGTCCCTCCAAGCAGACAAAGTCTGAGTGTGGGACATGAGAGCAGAATCCGCCCTCCATGAAGCAGCAGAGAGACTGTAAAGGAGGAGATGAAATGCAAAGCAGTGCAAAGAACAGTGGCATGATGTGGTCTGCCGATGTGACTGGGCCAAAGGCTGCCTAAAACAGTTACAGCGGATGGATTCAAGAGCTGATGGACTGAAGAGAAGACAGAATCAGAGGAGTTGGCATGGTCGATTAGAAGTGAGGAGGCCGGGGTCACGGCTTGAGACAACCAGGGGAGGAGAAAAGGAGAACGGAAATGAGTGAGTTTACACATAAACACACCTATTCACAAAACGCACATAGAAGACACCACATTTAAAGAACTTGAATAGCTTGGTTTCAGTCACGTGACTTCTATGACGCGCGAAATTCAAGTGGAGGTCAGGAAGTGAAAACGCAATCATTCATCAACGCAGGAATCATGGAGGACACCGACTATGTCAAACAATTAAATGAACCTGCACGCCGCAGATATCGTGAAAAAATCACAACACACTCACAATGGTAAGAGCACCAGACATTAGATCACATGCCAATGTGTTTTTAGGTAAATGGTCAGATGTAACTAGTATTTAAGGGTAACAGTTACAAGAGATGGCTAAGCTAATGTTGGTAGCCAGCTAGCGTATAGACTTCTCCATCCTACTTAAACTTAGCAAATATTCAATGAAAACATATTTTAAGTTTGGGGTTGCAAGTAACTTCAATCTCACAACTCTAAACGTTTCAATATATTCAATGTTGTAGTTAATTATACAAAACATTTCATTGTGATGGTAGCCGGGGCATAGCTGCAATGCTAAATACTTAGCTTACCTAGCTGCACACGAGCTAACGTTGTGTCTTGTAGGCTAACTTAACTGTTACAATCATTCCCCGAATTCACTTTAATGGCATTATGATTCAATAAATCCGGTTCACTTAAAGGGCTGATGTTGCGTTTGGGTCAACATCAGCTAACGTTTGGTTAATTAGACATTGCTAGTTTGGTTAGCTAAAGCTTCAACCTACTAAGCTAGTCAGCAATTTGTTAATGTGAGTCCACTGACAGCAGACAAGTGCAACAACTTCAACAACCCAGCAACGAGGTTTCACTATACATCATTACATTTAAACATGTATAACGCGGGATAATAAAGACTTTGGTTCAATAATAATGTCCTACAACTACACTTTTTATTTTATCTTACTTTCATTTCTTTTGATCGTTGAAATGATTTTAGATTAACGTTATGCTCCATGTTTACACATTTGGGTGATTGGAAATAACCCTGAGTCATGTTTTTGTTCCTTAAATTAAATACATAGATTTCAGTCATTTATTTTGAGGACAACATTATTCAGTATCTTATTTGCATGTTGCAAATAATACATATTCTTAGGATATTCTTTACATGTTATGCTGTATAGAAGGGCCTCAACTTAAACTTAATTTTTATTTCAATGAATGTGCTTAAAAATGAGCTTTATGTTTAAATAGTTTGATTTGTCTCTTTAATCAGTTGTTTGATCTATCAATGATTTAAGCTCTGACTAACTTAACTCTTCTTACGTTTCTCCTTCTTCATCCAGTCTATTATGTCCTATAACGGAGGGATGCCATGCGAGGGAAGAACTGTGTGGCGATAGCAGCGGATCGGAGGTTTGGCATCCAGGCTCAGATGGTCACCACAGACTTCCAGAAGATCTTCCCCATGGGAGATAAGCTGTATATTGGGCTGGCAGGACTGGCCACTGATGTTCAGACAGTGTGAGTGTGTAGACCTCCACCTTGTTCTCTCAAAGTGGCTAAACAGTTGTGAACACCAGGGTACTATGATGACAGGATTGATTTACAACTCTATAAAGCTACAACTCTCAGATCTAGACTAAGTAAGACTTCTCATTTAGAGAAAGCCTGGAGTGTCAATTACAATACTATACCTATAATGTTTATACCAACAACAAAAGTGTTGTAGTTGAATAGTATTACTATGCATTCTAATAAATAGGGGAGAAAACGTTATTAGAAATTCTGCTATCCATAGCTTTGAAATAAGTTAGATTTGTGATGACTGAATTCAATGTAAATATCTGAGGATTGATGGACGTCTTTGCCTTGTGTGTAGATCCCAGAGGCTTAAATTCAGACTGAACCTGTACGAGCTGAAGGAGGGTCGCCAGATCAAGCCCAAGACCTTCATGAGCATGGTGTCTAACCTGTTGTACGAGAAGAGGTAAGTGCACTGAACTTAATAAAGACCCATGTCCACATTTAAGCTGCTTACAGTAGGCACAAATACCTGCATAAATGGTAAATATGTCATGCTCTCATCAGGTTTGGGCCATACTACATCGAGCCTGTGATCGCCGGAATAGATCCAAAAACCTCCGAACCATTCATCTGCTCCTTGGATCTGATTGGCTGCCCCATGGTGACAGAAGACTTTGTTGTGAGCGGAAGTTGTGGTTCTCTCCTTGTTGCATTATTATTTGCACAGTGGCAGCTCTTTAACCTGCATTACAGCACCTTCATATTCACTGACCACACTCCCTAGAGGAAGTAGGGCTGTGTGATATATTGCTATTGTAAAAAAGATGTTTATTGAAAAGATTAAATGATACTAAGAAGACTGAATAATACATGGTTTCTTATTTACATTTACAATAACCCTCAATGGCCATACATGGGAGCGTCACCAGACCAATTGTCATCTCTAGAATATTGTTTAATGAATTAAGCCTGAATGTAGATGAAAGTTGTATATTGATTAGGGCTACACAATTTACAACACACAAAAAGATGTTTACTGAAAAGACTTGAACACAAGATGTTTGAACACAAAAAGATGTTTACTGAAAAGATTAAATGATACTGAATAATACATGGTTTCTTATTTACAAGACTACAGCTCCATGACTTTACTCCAATGGGACGACAGACACTGACAGATTAGACAAGGCACAGCAAATAACCCCAATCTTGTCAATTAATGCTAGTGCCTCACCTGGTTCTGTTAGCATGTGCTCTATGGGCACAGCCCTGCTTTGCAGAATCTGATATTTTCTTCTGACTAATCCTATGACTCTTTCGACAAGAATACGCACATTAGCTATTTTTCTTGTCTCTTCCACCTCGTATGCTGACAGCTGACTTTTCCCCCTGGTGAATGCAGGCATCTTTAGTGAAGCACAGTAAAATCCCACACTATCGCCAATATCGAACCCACGGTCTGCTAGGACAATATCTCCAGGTAAGAGGTTTTTTAGGAGCCCACTCTGTATTGTGATATGTTTATCACTAACTCTTCCTCCCCAGGCACAAGATATGTAAGTGACATAGCCTTGGGGAGCAACACCAATCAGACATTTAACAGTATGGTGATGCTTGTAGTTGGACCATGTTTGTGCTCTAGCTAGTAAATTAGAGGGCCTCTCAATAAAAACTTAAAAACAGTCAACAATCACAGCAACTCTACACCCAAATGCCTGTCTGAATCCCATTGGCATTGTAGCTTGAAGTACATGTCGCTCTGGCCACTCAATTATAAATTCTGTACTCTCATGAAGTATGTCAATTAACTTATGCCAAATTCTAGAAGCAGTGGAGAGAGAGATGTTGAACCTGAAAGCCAAATCTTTCAGAGGGAGATTTAGTCTCAGCCTCAGCAAAACTAAAATGAACTGTTCAAATTTGGAGAGCACAGACATAGGGCCACAGGTGATGTAGGGCTCGCACAGTTGAAAAACCTGAAGTAAAACTAAGAAGTTGGGGAGCCCGGTGTAAAACTTTGTCTTCTCTTCGTTGTTCTCAAAGGACTCCTGGTTGAACTTTGTGTCCAGTGCCTTTGTCCGAAGATCTCCCAGCTCTGTTGTGTTCTGTCTCAGAACATCCTCCATCCTCTCGATGTCCTCCATCGTTAAATCAGTCTGGCATCCTGCATCTGCATACAATATAGCAGTAGCAAGCATAATTAGTTATTTAAAATAGTCAAATATGAATGTGAATTGTTGTGATGTTATCTTATTGACAACTTTTTTACACACATGCAAGTTCTCTGTTCCAATTATTGCAGATTCTCAAGTTAGTACTCTATTTTCTAAACCTAAACCTAATTCAAAGTTTGCATTGATTTTCTGACAATCCCATTTGTAATATTTAATAATAATGCTGGTGGTTAATTGACCTTGTTGGTCATTTAATATCCCACTGGTGTCCTCTGGTTGTTGGCTGTCAGACGGGGGTTGCGTTGGTTCTGGGCTCTCGGTTGTCTGGAGGAGATCCAACAAAGCCTCTGCACATTCTGATTGTCTTTGCTGCCCTTGTTGGCGTATTCCTTTGAGGGGGAGGGGGGGGGCCCTGAGGATTCAACAACCCGCAAGGATGCTGCTTTCTGGCACTCAGGCAACCACTCTGATAGTTCCTTCACTGACATGAAAAGTTGTGTTCTGTTCCCAAAGGTTTAATGAAGGGGGACAGACACAGTAGCAAAGAATGACAGTAGTTGTGTTTCAAATGTCTTAGGTGAGTTGGTCTCGTGGGGCGAGACCAAAAGGGGGAATTGAAGTATTATTTGAATTATTTGAAGTATTAAAGTAACGTGTTATGGCAGGAAAGTTCAATCTGGTATATTAATTTTAATGTCAACTTATATATATTCATGTGTGTTACATTTGAAGGGACAAAGTATATTTTTCCTCCCCAATATATTGAGGTGAAGTCTTTGTGTTTAGAGAGGGATGTGAGCAGGGGACATCCTTATTTGGGGATAGCTCCAAAACTCTGGAATGTTTCCCTCATAAAAGAAGAGGGTGCGTTACACATGCTTAGGGCAAATGTGTGTGTATTTTCATTGCAGTAAATATATGTGCTGCGTGATTACTGTTCAACTATACCTCTGTTTTTATTCTTTCATGTGTCAAGGGGTGAACACTGAGGCATGAACTCAATTGCACGACTCAAAACTCAGACTCAGATAGCGTTTCAAAATAAAGACTTTACTGGAATTTTGCACAGTAATAAAATAAGGAAAACAAAACACTCTTTCGAGGAAAACTAGAATCGTGATCTATAGCATAGGTCCGTGAAAGGTCCGTGAAAGGTCCGTGAGGTAAGCCGATACGTAGGTCTTCGAGAGACAACGAACTGACAATTAACAGGAGGGAGCTAACACAATATATACACAGGTAAAGGGGACACAGTTGGAAACAATCAGGGCGGGGAAAATAATCAAGGACGCAGGAGACAGAAAGGGGCGGGGAGCGTGGAGGCCTGAAATGAGAGGAAGAAATAATTAAGGGCATAGACATAAAGCACAAGACAAAGGGACATGACAACTCTAACATAAAGAATAAACTTTCACTATAAGTTTCTTGGACATGACATCATGTGTGGGTACTAAATGGCTACAAACATTGTGGAGAAATTAGCTTAAACATGTTTTATTACTCTATATGAAATGGAAGCAGCTTTTATGACAGGGACGAGAGAGCTGGGGGAGGGGACATTCTTCTTAAGATTTTCAGCATGTCAATTATCAGGGAAATCTACTTGTTTTAAATAGATGTGTGTGGTTAATTACTTTGTATTAATAATAACAGTATGTGTAAAGGAAGCTGGAAATATGCAATGTGAAACCTTTTATTTGAAGTAAAGATGTGAACAATAGCTCAAATGGCTGGAAAGGCTGCAGGACAAATTAGTGTGTTCTCTATATTGGGCCTGTGTGAAGTTTGACTATTTGAAAAGCATCTCTAATACTGCTTAAGAGCATAGGTAATGTGTTCCTCGTTATTATTGATATGAAAGTAATTTACATGTATTACGTATATTTAACCAACTATAACAACTATATCTTAAAACATACTTTTAACTTGTGTGTGGTAACCTGAGGGGGGGAAGATGGCCACAGAGACAAAGAGCCATAAAGTGGATGTGTGTGTGCTGGCTGCAAGATGTGAAATAAGATAAGGAAACTTGTTGTTTAGAGTAGGTTCGTTCCAGACACCAAAAGGTATCTGGTTTTCGTCAAACTGAAAGAGACTTTTTGTTTCCGGGTTTCTTCTGCTGTGTCGCACTGATTGGGTACGACAGGCCATGTGTTGGTCTCTCCCAATAAGATGACCTCTGGGGGAAGTATTCACACACCTCCTCCTGTGTTTTTAGTATGAAAGCCTGTGTTTTCCTTTGGTTCGCGCTCTTCTTTTCTTCATGCTGGCCAAGGTGGTAAGACCTCTCCCAGCGAGAGGACCAGAGCAGGGGCACCCGAAGGGGGGGCTCCTTTTGAATTGTTTTGTGATGTATTGTATGTTCTACCATTAAAGCAGATTATTGTTTAACCCTTATCCTGGCTGCTTTGACTTTTCCTTCTTTTAAAACAAACTCATAAAGGAACAGCGCGAAGCAGAGATTCTGCCCCAACAGTATACAGTTTAAAATGTTAATATATTTATAGTGTTCAAAGTGCAGTTTCAGTGCAAGTCAGCTGAAACGATCTTAAGTTGTCGTGACGTTGAAGTCGTGCGACCCTGCTGCTGTACTGGCTTGTAGTTCGTTTATAGCATAACGTTAGCATTTTGCTTCTGGCGATTAGATTTATGATTCAAAATTATAAAGGTACGGTTGACATATGGAGATTATCCGGCTGAACAAAACGTGATCCCTCTCTTAAACGTGGGTCAACCACAGACCTTATTTCGAGCTATTTTCCAAAATCCTATGAAGAATTTGCATTGGTTTTTGACGAAGGAACCGGAAGAAGTTTACTTCAGGGTTTAAGGACACTGCGGCTCTCTATTATACATCCATGGAGTGAACGGAGATGTCGCAACTCTTTTATTATAGGGCTCTGGCACCACAGAGGGAGATGTATGCATCCGGGTACTTGCTGTTTCTGCCACACTGCCACCTACTGTGCAGAGGAGGCACTCCCACTCCTATATTATACTAATATATTATTTAAAAAATATTACACTAGACTGAACAGTATTGTGAACTTTGTATAATATTGTTAAATCTACCAGCTGTAGACGTGAGAGGGAAGCTTACTCCAATGTACAGAGCATTGCAGTAATCCAGTTTAGTGGATATAAAACAATGTATTACTTTCTCAAAGTCATTAAAAGAAAGGAAAGGCTTGACCTTTGCTAAAATTCTTAGCCGAAAAAAGCTGGATTTTACCATATAATTGATTTGTTTGTCTAGTTTAAAATCACGATCAATTCGTATACCCACGTTTGTGACAATTGGTTTCACATATGGTACAAGAGAATCCAGCACAGGCTATTGACTATGCTATACAATAATACTATACAATAACCTACTAACACTGTGCAATAATGTTATACCATACTCTACTATACTATGATATTATAACATACTATACTACTGGACACTAAAATATAATATATTTTACACAATATTATACTATGCTAAACTATATGATATTATACTATATTATAATGTACTACACTATACTATGCTATATTATACTGTATACTATACATACCATACTATTAATACCATTATACTATACCAGGGGTGCCCAACCTTTTTTGAACCGAGAGCTACTTTTAAAGTTGCCAGTCTGCCGAGATCTACCAGTCCAAATAGAGAGGCGTAGCCATTACTGACAGCCTACTACCAGGTAAATACACACTTCTACTATAAAACTGACCTTTGTACGATGAATACTTCATAAAATACTGCAGATCCTTTATCTTACCTCTTTCTAATCTACACACATACAAGTATTTAACTGAAGTTACACAACAGTGTTGTTGATACAGAGTTGGAGTTTATTCACACGTCACATACTACAGTGGGTAATGTTTTCAAGAAACATTGAACAGTGCTGCCACATATGACACAGGAGAAAAAAGAAAAGACACTGAACCCTTTCTTTGCCATTATATAAAAATAGTGTTGCTACAAAAGTATAAATGAGGCTTACTAACCAGACAACTCAGATCTGAAGCTACACAGGAATATGCTGCCAAAGCGCAATAAAAAAGACAAAATTAATATAATCAAACCCTTTTTTTGTTGCATTTTAGTAGAGTATAAAAAGAAATGCCTTAAAATAGGATGCAAGCAAAATAGTTTCTTAACCTGAATTGATAATAAACTATAATCAATTTAAGTTTGAATTCGCGATCGACTGGTTGGCACCCCTGTACTATACTATACTATAGCCTACTACACTATAGGCTACTATCCCGTACCAAAACCATCCCGTACTAAAACCATCCAGAATTTCAACTTCACCTTTGACAACAACACTCTATCCCCCCCCCCCCCCCCTCACATCTGCAACCTCGGAGTCATCTTCGACAGTCAGCTCAAATTCAACCACAACGTCAATCACATCACCAGGACCGCCTTTTTCCACCTCAAAAACATTGCCCGTCTCCGCCCACCACTCTCCTCCTCTGCTGCTGAAACCCTGATTCATGCATTCATGACATCACGACTCGACTACTGCAATAGCATCCTCTGCGCCGGCATAAATTTACAGGCCAGGTATGACACTTTTATCTTACTAGTGTTTTGTATTGTTTTTACGTCATGTAGGAGAGTTTTTAAGTCTGTGGCTTCTGGTCTGATTTCATTGTCTCGTGTCTTACATTTGTTTCATGTCCTGTCTGTTTGTATGTATTTATGCTATGTTTTTATACAGTTGTTGATGTACAGCACTTTGTTCAACTCTGTTGTTTTTAAATGTGCCATAGAAATAAAATGGATTGGATTGGGCATCAAACCTTCTCAATAAACTCCAACACATCCAGAACTCTGCTGCCCGCCTCCTCACCCACACCCGCGACCAGATCACTCCCGTCCTCCAGAACCTCCACTGGCTCCCCGTCCGTCAAAGAATCAACTTCAAAGTCCTCCTGATTACTCACAAAGCCCTCAACAATCAGCCCCCCCTACCTCACAGACCTGCTGCACCACCACACCCCTTCCCTATACCTCACAGACCTGCTACACCACCACACCCTTTCCTCCTACCTCACAGACCTGCTGCACCACCCCACCCCTTCCCGCTGCCTCCGCTCATCAGAAGCCAACCTCCTATCCATCCCCACCCGCATCAAGCACCGGACCTGGGGTGACAGAGCCTTCTCCGTCGCTGCCCCCTCCCTCTGGAACTCACTCCCACATCCCATCAGAGACTGCACTGACCTCGCCACCTTAAAAAAAACTTACAAAAACTCACCTCTTCAATCTGGCTTTTAATTTGTGATTGTTTTTGTATTGCTTGATTTTAATTTGCCTTGCTATTTATTTGTTGTTCTTTTCACTATCTCTGTAAAGCGACTTTAAGCACCTGTAAAATAAATCTATTATTACTATGCTATAGATACTCGAAGTACTTCAATGCATATTCCACCAGTCACTGAAAATACTGTGGGAGTTTATAAAACATGTATTGAAAAACAAGAAGTGGTGGCTCTTAAAGAACCACTTGTGAACGTGTGTTAAAGTGCGGATGTAAACATTAACATGTACAAGTGTTTGATTGCACAGGCTATCTGTTAAGAACTCAGACGACAACCCAGAGGCAAAGCACAGTCCATGATGGGTGTCTCAGGCGGACGACCCAGATGCAAGGCAGAGTTCATAATGGAGTCCTCGGGCGGACGGCCCAGGGACTAGGCAGAGCCCATGATGGAGTTCTCAAGCGGACGGCCCGGGGGCAAGGCAGAGTTCATGGTTGAGTCCTCGGGCGGACGGTCCGGGGGCAAGAAAGAGTTCATTGTGAAGTCCTCGGCTGGGGAACTCAGGAGACTGGGCTCTAGGGCGAAAGCCGCTGGGAACTCAGGAGACCGGGCACAAGGACGGGCAGGAGCTGGTGCAACCCCTGGCGGGTCAGGCGTAGACGAGACCATGGACGGAACCTGGGCTGGTTTCAGTGGGACCCACGACGGAGCAAGGGCTGGTGTTGATGGGACCCGAAACAAAACAGAACACGGTGTTGGCAGGAAACTCGGCGGAGCAGGTCTCGGCGGGACCCCCAATGGAACAGGACACGGAGCCGGCAGGACCCCCGACGAAACAGGTGTCGACTGGACCTCCAACGGCACAGGACATAGGGTTGGCAGGACCCCCGGCAGAAGAGTAGTCGTCGGGGCCTCCAACGGCACAGGACATAAGGTAGGGACTTGAGAGGGAACTCGAGAGGAGACTTGAGAGGGAACTCGAGAGGAGACTTGAGAGGGAACTTGAGAGGAGACTTGAGAGGGAACTTGAGAGGGAACTCAAGAGGTGACTTGAGAGGTGACTCGAGAGGTGACTGGAGAGGGAACTCGAGAGGTGACTCGAGAGGGAACTCGAGAGGTGACTTGAAAAAGGACTCCTGAGGGAACTTGAGGGAACTCGAGAGGAGACTTGAAAAAGGACTCCTGAGGGAACTCGAGAGGAGAGTCGAGAGGGGACCTGAGAAGGAACTTGAGAAGGGACTCGAGAGGTGACTTGAAAGTGAACTCGAGAGGTGACTCGAGAGGGAACTTGAGCGGGGACTCAAGGGGGAAACTGAGAGGTGGCTTGAGAGGGAACTCGAGAGGAGACTCGAGAGGGGACTTGAGGTGACTTGAGAGGACACTTGAGAGGAGACTTTAGAGGGAACTCGAGAGGGGACTGGAGAGGGAACTTGAAAAGGACCTTGACAGGGTACTCGAGAGGAAACTTGAAAAGGACCTTGACAGGGGACTCGAGAGGGAACTTGAGCGGGGACTCGAGGGGGAAACTGAGAGGTGGCTTGACAGGGAACTTGAGAGGAGACTCGAGAGGGGACTTGAGAGGGAACTTGAGAGGTGACTTGAGAGGGAACTCGAAAGGAGACTTGAGAGGGAACTAGAGAGGGAACTCGAGAGGAGACTTGAGAGGTGACTTGAGAGGGAACTCGAGAGGAGACTTGAGAGAGAATTCGAGAGGTGACTTGAGAGGTGACTTGAGAGGGGACTCGAGAGGGGACTTGAGCGGGGACTCGAGGAGGAACTCGAGAGGAGACTCGAGAGGTGACTTGAGAGGTGACTCGAAAAAGGACTCCTGAGGGAACTTGAGGGAACTCGAGAGGATACTCGAGAGGGAATTCGAGAGGAGACTCGAGACGGGACCTGAGAAGGAACTTGAGAGGTGACTTGAAAGTGAACTCGAGAGGTGACTTGAGAGGGAATTTGAGCGGGGACTCGAGGGGGAAACTGAGAGGTGGCTTGAGAGGGAACTCGAGAGGAGACTCAAGAGGGGACTTGAGAGGAGACTTGAGAGGTGACTTGAGAAGGAACTCGAGAGGAGACTTGAGAGGGGACTTCAGAGGTGATTTGAGAGGGGACTTGAGAGGTGACTTGAGAGGGAACTCGAGTGGGAACTTGAGAGGCGACTTGAGAGGAGACTTGAGAGGGAACTTGAGAGGTGACTTGAGAGGGAACTTGAGAGGTGACTTGAGAGGGAACTCGAGAGGAGACTTGAGAGGGAACTAGAGAGGGAACTCGAGAGGAGACTTGAGAGGGAACTAGAGAGGGAACTCGAGAGGAGACTTGAGAGGTGACTTGAGAGGGAACTCGAGAGGAGACTTGAGAGGGAATTCGAGAGGTGACTTGAGAGGTGACTTGAGAGGGGACTCAAGAGGGGTCTTGAGCGGGGACTCGAGGAGGAACTCGAGAGGAGACTCGAGAGGTGACTCGAGAGGTGACTCGAAAAAGGACTCCTGAGGGAACTTGAGGGAATTCGAGAGGATACTCGAGAGGGAATTCGAGAGGAGACTCGAGACGGGACCTGAGAAGGAACTTGAGAAGGGACTCGAGAAGGAACTCGAGAGGTGACTTGAGAGGGAATTTGAGCGGGAACTCGAGGGGGAAACTGAGAGGTGGCTTGAGAGGGAACTCGAGAGGAGACTCAAGAGGGGACTTGAGAGGTGACTTGAGAGGTGACTTGAGAAGGAACTCGAGAGGAGACTTGAGAGGGGACTTGAGAGGTGACTTGAGAGGTGACTTGAGAGGGGACTTGAGAGGTGACTTGAGAGGGGACTCGAGTGGGGACTGGAGAGGGAACTTGACAGGGGACTCGAGAGGAAACTTGAGAGGGAACTTGAGAGGAGACTTGAGAGGGCTCTCGAGAGATGACTTGAAAGGGAACTTGAGAGATGACTGGAGAGGGAATTTGAAAAAGACCTTGACAGGGGACTCGAGAAGGAACTTGATAGGGGACTCGAGAAGAGACTTGAGACGGTCGGTAAGCCGACAGGGCACAGGAAGCTGGCATCGGCCGAAGAGCCAGTACTGGAGCCGAAACTGGAGTCGGGACCGTGGCTACTGGGGCCGGTAGTGAAGCCGGAACCATGGCTGCTGGGGCCGGCACTGGAGCAGTCCGCAGGTGAGGGATCAAACGATTCATATTTTCAGCCAGCTGTTGCAACAGTGTAGAGATGTCTTCCTGAATCTCTGCCTGGCATCTACTCTGCTCTTGTATTCTCTGGGTGGCCATACCCAGCTGTTCCTCGTGGTGAAACACTTTCACGCTGTGTGCTGACGGAGCGGAGTGAAGTGTTCTTGGGTCGGCTGGGTCCATAATGGTCAGTTCGTTCTGTTAAGAACTCAGGCACTTAGGAGGTAGGACCCAATTGCACAACCCGGGAGACAGAGGTAAACTATTGGTAAGATACTTTATTTTCCAAAAATACAGCAAAAATTATCAACAAAAAAATTGTCTCTACAAAAATGGAGAACAAAATGAAAACGCTCACGTAGTGAGGATAAAAACTTTCACAAGAGTACTTAGAGAGCATAGACCTGACTGTGGCAAAAGACAAGGAACATAGGCCTGACCATAGACAAAAACGAACTGACACTGAACACTGGGAGACAGGGGAATTTAAACACAGGGTAACAAGACACAGGTGGGAACAATCAGGGGCGGGGCTGACACTGATGAGCACAGGAGACACAGAAGGGGTGACAGGTGAAAACAATCAGGAAATTAGACACACCAGGGAAACTAACGACAGACATGAAAACACAGTGGAAAAGACCAGACAATACACAGGGAAGAAAACAGGACAAGGAGAAAAGCAAAACACCCACTACCAGACACACAAAACTAAAAACGTTACACAACACAAGAATTGTGACACTATCACACTGAGATCAGAGTACTGCACTGGAAGTTTCAGGGTGATGGCAGCCTTCCCTGGGCAAATAAAAAGCACACCTTGACATTAGCCAGAGTTGTTTATTAAGAAGAATGGAGGCAAGCAACAATAACAAATCAGCCATAGCATCATTACTACTGGTGTTTTTTATGCACAGAAAGCACTTTAACATGAGCACAAACAGAATCATACAGTAATGCATCAAAAGCTTTTTATTCAAACATCCAGCATTGTTTGATCCTGAATGCTTTTCACCGTATTACAGTGTTGGGTGTGTATTAAAAGGAAATGCAACATTTGAGTAATAATGTGATAACAAATATTTCTGCAGTTACAGATGTAGCACTGCATTTTGGACTCCAGCTTACAGCTTCCTGCCTACGGCCTGCCAAAGACCAGTATAGAGGAATGTTAAGCCCTCCTACTATTTTCCAAGAGGGCGTTGCCAGATTTTCAATTTCAGGTTTTAACCAGGAGATGGCGCTTCATTCACAAATACAGAAAGACAAGTTTCATGGACTTTCAGTTGTGTTTTGAAGAGCATTTGAACACATCAATATTTTAGATCAACTAAAGTATATCTAATCTTGTAATTCAATAATATATAGTCTTTATATATTAAATAATCATAATTATAATGTAAATGTTTACATTACACTTCTTTATTTGTTATGCTCATACTTTAACCTTTACAATCGTTTGCTTTAATATGCAGTATATTTTTGTGTTTGCTTCCTCCTGCTCCCTTTCGGACACATACTGTATGATTTATTATTATTATTAATATGAAGATATTATTAAGATAAGATAAGATGTTACTTTATTGATTGAACATTTTAGTTTAGAATGTGCTGTCCCACGGTAATTCAGAAGGCTCACAGGTCACATTCCGACCATTATTTAAAACAATAGGTGCTTTCACATCGTCTACAGTTTGATTTGTATAGAGGGAGCTCTGTCAGTTTTCGAATTACCCATTTGCTTTCGGGGAGCCCTATTTTTCAGAGCACATCCTGCTACTAAATATGTCACACCCACGCTCTGTTGACTGGCGCAGCAGCGTGGATGCGATTAATTGCTATAAAAACACTCTTCTACTAATACAGACGTTGTCACTATGCCGGCGGATGTGGCCGTTGTTGAAGCCTCTTCAGGCTCTGGATGGCAGGCCTCTCCCTCGGTGTGGAGCTGTCAAACTCGACCCTAACGCCGCTTACAGCCGGCCAACTAAAAGTTGTTTTCCTTTCACGTTGTCATTTTTAGACTCCTTCGCTTCTTTGCTTGTGAATCCAAAAGCTGTGACGCTTGGCTGTTTTCGTTTTGCCATATTTTTTTATTACACAGCCAGAGTTAAAAATATATCAATATGAACATTTCAAATACCGCACCGGCATCACCGCCATAACCATAGCAACGTAAGTAAGAATGCAGCGCCGCCACGTACAGATGGCAACACCCAGACATATTCACAAATATAAAACAAATATTCAGAAACTGTAATGAACAATAACTATTATTTATTTCAAGAACTGTTATTTACAGAAACTCAACATTTCTAATCTGTGTGACACAAATATGCACGATTGTTTTGGGCTCCCCCTATTTATCTCAAAGTCAGCCTTCTGGGGAGCTCCCTCCCTCTTCGGGGGAGCCAAGCTTCCCCTAGCTCCTCCCCATTTCGAACAGCGTCTGTGGCTGAATGGCCAGCGATTAGGTGCGGCGCATTTATCATAGGTGATCAGAGCTAACTGCCTGCCGTCAGATTTTATTTAAAAAACAGATCTGATTTTAAGACTATTTCTGCGCTCATAAAGAATGATAAGAATAAGAATAATGCGTATTGAACTGGTTTCATTAATTAGTGAGTTTATTTAACACTAGAACCGCCAATCGGGTCAATTTGTGTGATGTGTGTTGTGTGTGTGCAATGTAACTTTTTTTCAATAAAATATTAAAGTCTCCCAGTCCGTGACTTTTCCTGAAAGTGTGTTATGTAGCACCCTATGTTGTTAAAAATTGCATTCTAATAGCGGGATTTGACGGGTTTAGGTAGGCCTATACAAAAACCTCTGGAGGTTCTAGTGTTAAGGTAATTAGGTACAGTAGAAGCCCCTTTTTATCAGTAACGAATTTAGCAGTTGAACATAAAAGTCAACTAACTGAGGGTCACTTGCAATGACAGTGTTGTGTCTAACTGTAAGCTTGTCACTCAGAGTAACCTACCGTTAATTTAGCTGCTGGAGAAGAAAGATCAAGGGGGAAGGGGGGGAGAGAGCTGTGGTTGATGGGCCATTAGTTGTGTAAATACACAGCTGAGAGCTGCCGTTTCATTCAACTGTTTAAAAAACTGTAACAATGGACTATTTTTATTAGCGGATGCATGTCAATTTAAATCAATACATACAACTATTTTTTAAATCAATACATACAACTATTTTTTAAATCAATAAAAGACATTTTCTAAATCCATAAAAGCATTTCAATTAATATTGGGAGTCATGTCGTTACTTTGTTGAGAATGTGGCCGTGTAATAAACGGGATAATTTGCAGCGACTTGTTCCTTATGGGGAAAATAACACCAGTCATGTGTGTGTAGAGGTGTGTGTGGTTAAAACACTTTCATGAAGTGAAGGAATTTCCTTTTATAAAACAGCTGTGGGCAGCAGTGAGTGTCACGGACATGAATTCAAAGATCAAGGCAGACTGGTGCACACACTCTCCTGTCCTGCCAGGCGACACGCCCGTTCTAAGCCGTGTCCCTCACTCCTCACATCCCAAGCATCCCCACAAGTGTATTATGTTGTTACATCGTTTCAGATGTTATGTTTCAGTTGTGCTCTGTCTATGTTCAGTGATGCAAATGTGTCACCTTTCGGCGAAATTCGCCGTTTTGAATCCAAAATAAGTCGTTTGTGTGATTCATGTAGATCTGCAATACAAATATTTTTGGGGTATGGGGGGGGCTGGGACCCGGAGTAATCTGCGGCCGTGAGCTGTTATGTGCCATCATGACACGCATGGTGTTCTTTTTTTATATATTATAATGAAGTACGAGCTGTGTGCTCGAGTCTTCCTGCCTGTCGGCTCTGCTCATGGATGTATAATAAGGCTCTGCTGCTCCGAAATGATGGTCTAGCTTCAGCAGCTACATTACCTACGGGTACGTTCGTTAATATTAACTGTGCGTCCGGAGTCACTGTGGCACAGACTGGACCGCTGGTGAATAGCTGTTAGAACGGGCTGTTCAGGTGTTCAGAGCAGAGCTCCCTGTCGGAGCGGCGATGTGAACTGAAAAGTTTTTCTGTGGCAATATTATTTAAGGAATCGTTGAGCTAGCTAGCTAGCATACATTGTCACTATCTGCTAACGTTAGCTTTAGCCTTCTATTTCTAATAGTTTTTTTCATAGGCTATAAACAGAGGTGATATAAGTATATATATATTGTACTTGAGTAAAAGTAGAAGTACTCAGATCTTGTACTTGAGTAAAAGTAGAAGTACTCAGATCTTGTACTTGAGTAAAAGTAGAAGCACACATATCTTGTACTAGAGTAAAAGTGGAAGTACTCAAATCTTGTACTTGAGTAAAAGTAGAAGCACACAGAGCTTGTACTAGAGTAAAAGTAGAAGTACTCAAATCTTGTACTTGAGTAAAAGTAGAAGCACTCAGGTCTTGTACTTGAGTAAAAGTGGAAGTACTCAGATCTTGTACTTGAGTAAAAGTAATAGTCCCAGAGTGTAGGAATACTCTGTTACAGTAAAAGTCCTGCATTCAAAATGTTCCTCAAGTAAAAGTAGAAAAGTATTATCATCAAAATATAGTGAAAGTAGCGACAGTAAAAGTAGTCATTGTGCAGATTGGTCCATTTCAGAATAATAGATATGATATGTTTTATAATGATTGATCATGAAAGTGTTCTCAACGCTGGTAAAGGTGCAGCTAGTTTGAATGACTTTGTATTCTGCAGGGTAGCTTGTGGATTTACTCCAGGTGGAACTAAAGTCTGATTTAACACTTGATTATATTTCACTTAATTAATCCAGATCTGTGAAGTAACTAAAGGTATTAAATACATGTACTGGAGTCAAAGTACACCATGTACCTCTGAACTGTAGTGGAGTAGAAGAACAAAGTAGCAAAACATTGAAATACTTAAATAAAGTACAAGTATCTCAAAATTGTGCCCAAGTATAGTACTTGTTGAGTTTATGAACTTAGTTACTTTACACCATGTGGCTATAAAGATAAAAAGACTTAAGCCTTGCACAGAGGCACGAAAATACATTTTCAAAATGCTCAACAGTGCTGCCAAAATTATAAACTGACTGCTCCACAATTTAAAATAAATGCTTTTATATATTTATATTATGTGACTCTTTGGCGTTTCTGTTATTATTAACACTGCTGCTTTAGTTGTTCTGACTGCTAAAATCCTCTGTCATTCCGTGGGGTGGGGGAGCCGGGGGCTCGGATCCTTGTCACCTTTTTCATACCTGATGAGTTTGCATCCCTGTATGTTAAAAAGCCTCAGTCACCTTAATTCATGTAATAAAAACATCTCAGGTCAGTAACACTCAAAGCTTAATGTGCAATACCATGTTCAGCTATGTTACTATTTATAATGTTATTGTTGTTACATCAGAAGATGTACATATTGAAATTATTTCTTAACTTACAGTAGGCTATTTTTTACAATGTGTGTTGGAAGGATTTATTAAATTACTATGAATATTGTCATTGTTGAAGGCTTTTAGAGAAGGGTGAACTATAAGCCTGAATTACATAACATTTTATACCTAAAAACATAAAAGCCACAATAAATGAATCACAATTATTCTAGTTATTTTTACCTCCCGTATTGCTTTCAACCCACCAGCTTTTATGGTGTTGTTACGTCACTAACTGTAAGCTTGTCACATACAGTCTATGGTCACTCAGAGTAACCTACTGTTAATTTAGCTGCTGGAGAAGAAAGATCAGGGGGGGAGGGGGGGGGAGAGCTGTGGTTGATGGGCCATTAGTTGTGTAAATACACAGCTGAGAGCTGCCGTTTCATTCAGACTGTTTAAAAAATGGTAACAACGGACTATTTTTCTTAGCGGATGCATGTCAATTTAAATCAATACATACAACTATTTTTTAAATCAATAAAAACATTTTCTAAATCCATAAAAGCATTTCAATTAATATTGGGAGTCATGTCGTTACTTTCTTGAGAATGTGGCCATGTAATGAAGGATTATTTGAATTATTTGAAGTATTAAAGTAACGTGTTATGGCAGGAAAGTTAAATCTGGTATATTCATTTTAATGTCACCTTATATATATTCATGTGTGTTAAATTTGAAGGGACAAAGTATATTTTCCCTCCCCAATATATTGAGGTGAAGTCTTTGTGTTTAGAGAGGGATGCAAGCAGGGGACATCCTAATTTGGGGATAGCTCCAAAACTCTGGAATGTTTCCCTCATAAAAGAAGAGGGTGCGTTACACATGCTTAGGGCAAATGTGTGTGTTTTCATTGAAGTAAATATATGTGCTGAATGATTACTGTTCAACTATACCTCTGTTTTTATTCTTTCATGTGTGGGTACTAAATGGCTACAAACATTGTGGAGAAATTAGCTTAAAAATGTTTTATTACTCTATATGAAATGGAAGCAGCTTTTATGACAGGGACGAGAGAGCTGGGGGAGGGGACATTCTTCCTAAGATTTTCAGCATGTCAATTATCAGGGAAATCTACTTGTTTTCAATAGATGTGTGTGGTTAATTACTTTGTATTAATAATAACAGTATGTGTAAAGGAAGCTGGAAATATACAATGTGAAACCTTTTATTTGAAGTAAAGATGTGAACAATAGCTCAAATGGCGAGAGGGGCTGTAGGACAAATGAGCGTGTTCTCTTTATTAGGCCTGTGTGAAGTTTGACTATTTGAAAAGCATCTCTAATACTGCTTAAGAGCATAGATAATGTGTTCCTCGTTATTATTGATATGAAAGTGATTTACATGTATTACGTATATTTAGCCAACTATAACAACTATATCTCAAAACATACTTTTAACTTGTGTGTGGTAACCTGAGGGGGGAAGATGGACACAGGGACAAAGGGCCATAGAGCGGATGTGTGTGTGCTGGCTGCAAGATGTGAAATAAGATAAGGAAACTTGTTGTTTAGAGCAGGTTCGTACCAGACACCAAAAGGTGTCTGGTCTTCGTCAAACTGAAAGAGACTTTTCGTTTCCGGGTTTCTTCTGCTGTGTCGCACTGATTGGGTGCGACAGGCCATGTGTTGGTCTCTCCCAATAAGATGACCTCTGGGGGAAAGCACGCACACACCTCCTCCTGTGTTTTAGTATGAAAGCCTGTGTTTTCCTTTGATTCGCCCTCTTGTTTTTGACTGGCCGTTCCTGAGACCTGTCTCACACGTGGTAGAACCTGAGCCCGGAGTACTCTGCAGAGTGCTTCGTGATTCCTTTGTATTTGTATTGTTACTTTGTATCATTAAAATAAGATTATTGTTTAACTTGCATTCTGGTGTTTCTTAATCCCTTCCTTTTTACGAATTTACCCAGCTTATCAAACGACACGCGGAGGCGAGGTTGGTTTTAAACATCCTCCAAATCTCCAACAGTAATAAGCGGGATAATTTGCAGCGATTTGTTCCTTATGGGAAAAATAACACCCTTCATCCAGATGAGGATCCCTCCGCTACACTTTGGGATCCTGATCGACCTACGAAGCTCCATTAAAATATACATATTTTTGGTGAATTACTGAGTTTAGGCACGTTAATAACGTTTTAATGAAGTTGAATACAGTATATTCATATGTGTCAGTGATTTCATGTCAATTCGGCGAACATAAACATTAATGATCGTGGTGAAGATGACGATTAAATTAGGATTAAAAATCGAGAGCCGGGCTGCATTTCCTCCCGTTCGTTTTTTTCGAATAACAAAATTATTTTGTTAAATAACAACATGGTGATGTTTTGTAAATGATTACATGTCTCTTATTTAGCACAGTAGTATGATATCCGTGACATATGAATCTTAACAAAGTTCCGCTGTACATCCAGCGTACTGTATCTCACTTTATTTCACATGAGCTCCAGTGTGAAACCCCACTGCACCCCCTGGTGGATCAATGATCCATTGCAGCTGGCTTCATTATAATTACATTTATCTATCACGGGGTCGGTCTCAAGTCAAGCTGGAGGTTTTCCCTTGAGCGAGGGCAGATCACGTACCAATCACGGCCCTCGCGTTTCAAATGGTCTGAAATGAATCGCTACATCTGTACATCTTGATATGGTATGATGAAGAAGGTTTCCAGGTTCCAACATGACTTGTTTCTCCTCCTATCAGGAAACTTCCTCTGGTCAGAGTCACTGATGCAAAAATGCAGGGAGGAAAAACACCCACACACACACACCCGCACACGTACACGCACGCACGCACGCACGCATGCACACACACACACACACACACACACACACACACACACACACACACACACACACAAACTGTAATGTAATCATTATTGTTTATTTGGATTTTTTTTTTTAATATTTATAATCACTATTGTTATGATTAATCAAAATTACTGACCTACTAGAATAAAATATATTCTATAACGAACATAGAAGCCATACAAATGATCATATCTTACTTCGTGACAGTCCTGTACATTCTGGTGACACTTGCTTACGGTCATGGCCATCTCAGTGGCATTGCTGCTCTATATGGCGGTCTTGCTGGCCAGTAACATCTCTGTGGCCATGCCCCTGACCAGCCAGAGGTCCTTGAACATGTCATGGTACATGTCTGATGGAAGTAGTTTGGTGGTTGATAATAACCGTATTGCACATAAGGGTATGATACTGGCATATACTGTTGATAGTATGGGTCAACAGGAGGGTACATGTATTCTAAACATGAGAAGAAAAAATGCTTATCACAAGACATCATCAGGTATGTTATGTATATCAATTATAATTGAAAGGGGTTGTTATACTTCTTTTTTTTTTTCGTTTGCAAACATATTAAAGATAATCAAATGAAATATCACATGTACATAAGTATTCACACCCTTTGCTATGACACTGAAAATGTAGATGTTTCTAAAACTTGATTTGGAATCCATCTGTGGTCAATTAAAGCACCGCTCATCACCTGGCCAACACCATCCCTACAGTGAAGCATGGTGGCAGCATCATGCTGTGGGGATAATTTTCAGTGGCAGGGACTGGGTAACCAGTCAGGATCAAGGGAAAGATGAATGCAGCATTATACAGGGAGATCCTTAATGAAAACCTGCCCCAGAGCGCTCTGGACCTCAGACTGGGGCAAAGGTTCACCTTTCAACAGGACAACGACCCTAAGCACACATCCAAGATAACAAAGGAGTGGCTTCAGGACAAGTCTGTGAATGTCCTTGAGTGGCCCAGCCAGAGTCCAGACTTGAACCGGATTGAATATCTCTGGAGAGATCTGAAAATGGCTGTGCACCGACGCTCCCCATCCAACCTGATGAAGCCTGAGACGATCTGCAAAGAAGAATGGGAGAAACTGCCCAAAGAGAGGTGTGCCAAGCTTGTAGCATCATACTCAAGAATACTTGAGGCTGTAATTGCTGCCAAAGGTGCTTCAACAAAGTATTGAGTAAAGGGTGTGAATACTTATGTGATATATATATATACATATATATATATAATTTTTTTATTCATTTGCAAAGAAATATTTAAACACTTTTTTCACTTTGTCATTATGGGGTATTGTGTCTAGAATGTTGAGAAAACAAATGAACTTAATCAATTTTGAAATATGGCTGTAACATAACAAAATGTGGAAAAAGTGAAGGGGTATGAATACATTCCGGATGCACTGTACCTAGGTAGTATCTGTCCATTTTGAAACCTCGAAGGAAGATCCTTCAGAAAAAACTTAAAACAAAATCACTTTACTTGATCAAAACAGATATTCTTGGTCTAACACACACACATGTACAATAATTCTGGTTTTAAGAAGCTAACATACAATCCTAATGAGGGTTACAGAGGTTACTTACTTGGTGCAGGAGAGCAGATCCATTGACCCAGCCTCCTGCTGCTGATCATTATATCTGCAGTCCACTTCACATCACAGGAGGACGTGCCTCAACTAGTGACCTAAATGGGTGTTTCATGTATGTGTGTCATTTTTAACTTAGATTCAAAATGAATCATTTAGTTTTACAGCCCCCCAACAAAAACTTTTGGGAAAAATCTAGAACAAATATTTTTGGTTTAGAAACACATTTGAATACATTTTTGATCTTGATATTTTTGTTAAACTCTGCACATTTCCTTTCTCAACACTGTAGCATACACTGCCGTAATAGTTCCTTACAAAAAAAAAACTAAGCCATTGCAAGTTTACTTTACTAGCATTTTCATATACAGAAAGCACTTTTACATTCACACAAACACCATCAGCGATACAATAATGTTCGATACATAATCTATTTTTTAATTATACATGAAGAATTATTTAAAAGCAATATATTAATTGTAATATATAGTATGAAGAAAATGTTTCCAGCTTGTCTTGTTTCTCATCCAATCAGGAACCTTCATCTAGTCCGAGTCGCTGCTGCAGGAGCTGCTGGAGGACTGCAGGGGGGAAGAACACCACACACACACACACACACACACACACACACACACACACACACACACACACACACACACACACACACACACACACACACACACACACACACACACACACACACACACACACACACACACACAAAATGTAGGGAGAGTGTCATTATTTCTTGAACAATATTGTGAATTATTTTCAAAAATACAATACTTCTTTGATATCATGTGATAAACTTGGATTTTCTTTTTTTTTAATATATATATATATATATATAATATTGGGAATATCAGTATTTATTTTTGTATTTCATTCATTTTTTATTCATTTACTTTGATAGGATTGTATTGTATGCAATATTACTTTTGATTAAGTTTTGATTTAAAATGTATATTTATTTTTTATAGATACAATGTATTTTTTTCTTCTTCTAAACAGCTGATCCTTGATCCTATACATTTGCAAAAACCAAAGTGTGAATACAAAAAGGAGTGATTTTCTATATTTTAGTAAATATAACCAACATGCATTAATAAAAATAATTACATTACATTTCCTTTAGCTGACGCTTTTATCCAAAGCAACTTACAATTACCAATTACAGGGACATTCTCCCTGGAGTAACTAATGACTAAGTGCCTTACTCAAGGGCACACTAGTGGTGGTGTTCCTGGCGGGATTTGAACTCACAACCTTCCGATCTTCAGCCCACCTCACTATCCAATAGACCACCACTACCACTATAATGTTTGAATCTTACCCCGTGACAGTTCTTTCCTTTCTTGTGGCACTTGCCATGCTTGTGACCATGCTTGTGTTTATGGCCATGGCCCTCTCCATGACATGGTCCATGTCCATGCCCATGCCCATGTCCATGACCATGTTCGTGTCCATGTCCGTGTCCATGTTCGTGTCCGTGCCCATGACCCTGACCGTGGCATTGGCCATGGCCCTGTCCTTGGCCTTGACCAAAACCAGGTCCAGAACCAGCTCCAGTTCCCTGACCATAACCCGGTCCTGGTCCGTGTTGGCCTCCGTGTTGAGGGGGGTAGTTTTGTGATGGGACAGAGCCCCGAGGATGAGGGTACCCCCCCGGCATCTGCTGAGGATGGTTCGGGTAACCAGGAGCGTAGTGGTTTCCTAAACACAAGGAGGAGGACTTAGCAAAACTAAACATCAGGTCTGTAATCCATATTTTTTTTATAGATAGTGATTTTGATACTTACCTTGGTTGTTTCCGTACATTCTGAAACCTCAGATAAAGATTCCTAAAGCAAAACAGAAAACAAAAGCACAGTTAATTTAGGTAACACACATATATACAATCATTCTGTATTTCAGAACCTTACAGAGAATCCTCAGCTGAGTATCGGAGGTGAACTTACTGTGTGCAGGAGAGCAGATCACACCGCCTCCACCTCCTTTTTATCTGCAGGCCACCTCACAGGGGGCAGAGCCAGAACATCCATCAGGACATTTCTGCTTTGTGAGCTAAATGGGTGTGATTGTGTAATCTTTAACATACAGCCAATAGGAACCATGTGCAGTCTGAGATATGGATTCCCACACTCAAACAAACAACGATTTGAACTTGCAAGAAAAAAATCAGGTTTACAAATGATCTTTTAGTCCACTAGTAAGAGATATTTGAACCTTTGCAATCTCATATCACTTGAAATATTGAAATACATTTTAATTTTGAGATTGTGTTAATATAAGCTGAGTTTCTGCACATATCCCTTCTCGACAATCATATAGATGACTTTAAACAGGCAGAAAGAAATATAACATCAATTAATATTGTATTAATCCCTCGTTAGTACACTTATCGGACTTATCTATGTGTCAAAGATGAAATGGCATTATTAAGAGACAAAAAATTGTATGAATGAGCAGGTGATTACATCTAGGTTCATGTGAATGTAACAGTGTGAAGCTATTAGTAAAGTCAATGCCAAACAAAAGTCGCTCAACACTCCTTGGGTACATAAAGGTAATATGAATGCACAGTGAAAGATAACACACTGTAATACGAAACCATGACGTCAAATGAAATGTAGAGTTAAGAGGCAGGTAAGAAATACTAAAAGGATTCAACTCTGAGACATAGGCACATTCTTCAGTTTTTTTATTAGTTATGTTACAAATCTTAAAATGTAAAATGCCTTGCGACCCCATGAAGCCCTGCAGACCCTGGGATTGGGGGCCAGAGCTTCAGGTAGCAGGATGAAGGCTTCCAGCTGTTTCTTCTTGCATCTTCATCTAGTTGGAGTCGCTGCCCGAGGACTACATCAGGAAAAATTGTAATTCAATGTATGAATTCATCAATAAATGATACAAACATAATGCTACAAAGAAACGGATAAAGTTTGTAAAGTAAATGAATTCAGTGTTGTTAGTGTGTCTTTGAATGATGAATATATTTCTAGATTTAGGAATCCATTTTGAAAAGGACCTTTCATGTTCTATTCAATAACTTCTTTCTGGTTTACTATTTGTGATTTCTGTTTGGGCCACAATTAACATTAAACTTGAATCGGAAGCAAACCGTGTCTCTGTAGAGGAAAAGGGAGTTGTAAAGATATATATTTTTTGAGTTCATAACAGGTCTAATTTTACATATTGATCCATTGTTAATCTAACATATAGTTAGATTAGAGTGTAGCCATACTTGTGGAATTTAAATGCTCAATTTAGTGGTGGAAGCCGTTTTAGACTGATTACTTATTAAAAAGGCCACAAGAAATCTAATCAAAATCAGGGTGGAAAACCGATATAGTCAAGGTACACTGAAAAAAAGGGGAAGTCGAAACATGAATCCATCATGTAGAACTATGTTAATCTTGAGGGGTGTACGTTCTATAAGCAGTGGCGTTTCTATATGTACAAAAGTGGTGGGGCACAGAAAACTTAGGTGTCTATATATAAGCTTCTGCAGTGAGGTTCATGGCTGGTAAGGCACTGGCACTGACTCTTCAGGTTTACAAATATAATATTTTGACCTAAATCAAAATATAATATTATTTTCAAAAGCTTTTTTTGTCTGATGCTACGATTAATTTTAAACAGACAGTTCAACAAAAGGATACCCAAAAAATGTAATTTTATCATTTAAATATTGAATTGTTCTCTCTTAGTAAGATCCCATTTTCAATAAAATTGCGGTCTTACCTTGACTTGAAGATGAAGTCCATTTGCCTATCCTTCTGGACAAAAATCTCTATTACTTGTTTCTAAAAGTCCTCCTTATCTTTTTGTAGTTTCAAAAGTCTATCATAAATCTAATCAATAGATTTATGATTCGAAAATTATAAAAGTAGGGTAGACATGTGGATATTATCCGGATGAACAAAATGTGCATTTATCTAACACGTACGTTTCCCACAGATCTTATTTTGAGCTATTTTCTAAAATCCTATGGAGAAATCTCATTGCTATTTGTGGAGGGAACCCATGCGCAGCTTACTTCCTGGTTTTGGGACGTCTCTCTCCTCCTCTTCACACACCACACTTTTCGCGGCACACGTACTTACAGCCAATCAGCTCTGAATGATGTGAGATGACGTATGGTGGGGATGGCAGCACTCTGCCCCTATGGTCATTATTTTTTTGCAACACACATTAAATAGGACAATACTCTGAGCATGCGCAGTGCAGTTCTTACAGTCACCGTTCACTTAGACAGTGAGAGGGAGGGCATGATCGTGTTTTGTCCCACATGGCTCTAAACAGCTCAATAGGCACACACTGTAGACACTAATTAGAAGAACAGAGACTAAAACAGCAATGTGCAGACGAATCAGATGATTAAACATGATCTTAAAATATATTTTATATATATGTTTTGCATTTTTTTGTAATCATTATTTGTAATACTTTCTGCTGACACTAGGTGGGGCTGTGCCACCCACCTGCCCCTAATGACCAGTCGCCACTGTATATAAGTCTCAACAGGGGCGGATCTAGACAAATATTCATGGGGTGGCAAGAGGGTGGCAGGAGAATTTCAGGGGTGGCATCCCCTGGCAGAAGTATATGCTGATTTAATCGCAGTCATATCAATTACTGTAATGTTAACTTGGAAAGTCACAATATTTATGTTAACTGAATAACATTCGGTGACATTATGGTGGCACATCAGTAAAGCCTTAAATATAAATACTGTATATACTGTAAGGTGGCAAAATTAATTTAACCCTCTATGGTATGATGTTGCCTCCAGGCAACATACCCATTTTTTGCCTTTTGCATTCACACAATACATCTCAAATTATGATGCAATACTTTTAAAAAGAGGCAGGACCATAAGGAACCAATAGTAGTGTTTGAATTTGTCCCATGACTCTCTGGCGGCCAATTTGAAGACCCTGTTTGCTGCCTTTCCCACAAGGATCAGCTCAGCCATTTCTCTCCAAGAAATGTGACTAAAAACGTAATTTCCTGCACATTTCTTGTCTGGAAATTTTTTTATTCACAATAATAGGTGAGTAAACCTTAATTTCTAATAGTTTAATATACTTAATTTGCTAATTAGGTAATGGAAACTTGTTAAAATGCAAATGTTGCCTGGAGGCAACATCGTACCATTATGGTCAATTGTAAATGTTGCCTTGAGGCAACACCGTACCATTATGGATTCAGCATGATATTCTGGTATTGTGTGTTAAGGTATAAACTGTTCAAAAGCATACCATTCATCATAGATCTCTACAATTTAACCAAGATACATTTGATGTTAAAGCCAACCCAACAATCTGTGCAAAGATGGGATAAGAAAAAGAAAGAAACATTGCAGGTTACCTGCCCAAGTGTCGTGCATGCATACAATAAAAGTATGGGAGGAGTGGATCTTCTAGACTCGCTGATTGCTCTCTACAGAACAAAGATCAGGTCAAGGAAGTTGCATCACAAGATCGTGTTGCACATGATGGATTTCAATCTATTGAATGCGTGGCTCTTGTACCCCAGGGACTGCAAGGACTGTGGCATCCCCAAGAAAAAAAGTGTACAGCCTGCTTAAATTCAAAGCTGAAGTTGCAAGTTGCCTTTGCAACGAGAGGAAAGAAGAAGAGGGGGAGACCATCTCATAATGTTGACAGAGACCTGGCTGAGAAGAAGCACAGAGGTTCTTCCTCATCAGTGCCATGAACACATGTGCATCATGACCACACTGACCATTGGCCTGTGTGGGTGCAGAAAAAGGGCCGGTGCAAATACCCTGGCTGTAAGGGTGAAAGTGCAGTGATCAAAGTGTGTCACGTACCTGTGCTTCACTGCTGACAATAACTGCTTCATTAACTTCCACAATAGTGAGTCTATTTTGTCAAATGGCTCAATAAAGTTTGATGAAAGATGCCTAGGCTCTTTGCATATTTATTCCTAAAGGTTGTTTCACAGTGGTACAATGTTGCCTGCAGGCAGTGGTGTAGTCTACGTGATACGCTGGTATACGCCGTATACCCACTAGAAAATGCCAGTGATTTCCGTATGCCCTTTTAAAAATGAGCGATGATACGTAACAACATCATTTTGTGACTTCGCTTTCACGCTTTCGCCCCCTTCTGTGTTAATACTTTTGGACGTCTGGGGCTTCCGTCGCCTTTGGCCTGTTGCTAAGCAACAGCAACACACTTTGTTCGGCTCTGACAAACCCCACGTTTCTCTAACGTTATCAGAATTTGATCCTTCCATCATTCAAGTTCGCGGAGCGCTAAACAGGAAGCAAACATGAAACGAAAACAGACGAAAATATTTTAATGTTTTCCGAAGTTTTCCCCTATTACCACTACAGAAGAAGAGCCAGGTCAGGCGGCTGTCCTAAAGGTGACAGAGAACGAGCCCGGCGCTACCGCAAATTTACCCGGTAAGTGGAATTAGCATGGTTATCATTAACGTAACAGTAGCTGGAATGTAAGAACAGGCATCCTTGGTTAGAGTGGAGGGACAGAAAGTTAGGTAAATGTCAGCACACATGCAAAGGAAAGCTGATCTAAACAACAGAAATTCATAAAGTCAATGACTATGCAAATGAGAGTTAATTCATGGTCATGTTAAAAGTGCATTTAAAACATTTGCACCATTATATTTAAGCAATAGCTCACGACAGGCCGTGGTATATTCTCATTATATCACAGCTAAGGGGCGTGGTTCGGCCCGACGCGAAGCGGAGGGTCGACAACCCCCTTAGCTGTGATATAATGAGCATATATCACGGCCTGAAGTGAACTATTGCTTTTATAAAACGGTTACCAAGTGTGGCAATATGAAAGAAAAATACACACTCTAATTTAAATAGTTTTTATTAGTAAATAATGATGTTCAAAATAAAATAGTCCCTCCTTTGCCTTCTGCAGAAAACATAGTGCAAGGTGGTTGCTATGCAACAACACTAACAGCAAGCGAACATATTAGACAGAGAGCGTTGATCCATTATTTGGCTGTTTATTTACATTAATGTGTATGTTGCTGTTTATTGTGCAGCCACTGAAAACCTGTCCAGCATCAGTAGCATGGCTTACGTGGTCACTTGTATAGGTTGAGGTTGTTCGAGGCTGTTGCTTGGCGTGGCGAGAATATTGCTCCACTTTCTCCGGTCCCCGAGATTGGGCTTCCAGTAGCTCTGGAGAGAGCTTTCGCACCTGTGGCCAATAACGGTCATAATTTCTCTGCTTTGTTTCAAGACCCGCATCAGAAAGCTTTTGAATGGTGCTACTTTTCCAGTTGGTCTACCTGCTCTTCACGTAGCTCTGCATGTCGTAGTTTAGGTGCTTTTTTTTCTGGAGATAGGAACTGCTCAATCCACTCCTCCATACTATAGTAAGACCCCCCCGGAGGTCGAAGTTAATCTTAAATGTTTCCATTTTATGCTTTGTAAGTTTGTTTCGTAACGGAAGAAATTTAAATATATTTATAAAACTGACAAGTCAAATCAAGCAATCTGATTGGTCGATAGCGTTTTTGCGGACCTCTTTGATTACAGATTTGAAAACATCGTTGCTTGCTTTAAAAGTAGCACAATTCATTATGTCAAACCTTCAAAAGTATCTAGATATCCCTGCCCTAATGCCAAAGGAACTGCACACTGAATATGTTTTGCCGTTTGATGTCTATGTCTGGACCGCTGCGTCAAAAAGGAGGGCTTCTGCCCAGCTTCGGCCCCGTTACTTCTCCGCTGCTTTCTTGCTCCAGTATGAAAAGCTTGCTTTTCAGACCAAGGGTATACTGTTTTTCTCAGACGCGGAGGGATACTGACTTGTTGTGAAAAGTAACTTGCAATTCTACCCGTGGTATACGCTCAGTATATCACGGCTAAGAACCAATCAGATTGCTTGATTTGACTTGTCCGTTTTATAATACTATATGTTAGTTATCAGTAGTTGTCAAATAATTAGCTATTGAAAAAGTGGAACATTTTTCTCCTTTTATCTGCTTTTCATGCATTTGTTAGCCATGATGTAAATATTGTAAGCAGTTTATTAAATACTTTTGAGTAAATCTTGGCTCTTTTCTGCAGATATTATTGGTAAAAACTTGTATTATGCTAATTAGTCATGGTTTTGTTTATTTCCAGGTTGTGCTCTTTGCAGCGCTACAAAATCAACAGGTGTCCTCACAGAACAACGAGTGTCTATGTCTGAGGAGTGGGTGCACTTTAAGATCCAGTCCTCAGATTCAAGCAGATCAACATCTCTGGCCTCTTTGAGAAACAAGATTAGACGACATGAGACGTCCAGAGCACACAAAATAGCCCAGGAGCTCACGGAGAAGGGTGGACAGGATTTAGTTGGAAATTTGGTGAGAGCTGTGTCAGAGACAGTGTTTGCAGTAGGCCATATTGAGATTTTGATAAAAATGTCGATTAATTGTTCAACCCTAGAAGATAAGTGGGCTTTTTCCATCATTGTTCATTCTTTTATTTTTTTATTGTTAATGTCTCTGGCAGTTAAAAGTCACATAAAAATGCTTATAATACATTGACATGTTGATAACACATAACCAGTCTCAAGACTAGTCTATGCATTAGTAAGTGTGATGGTGTTCATGAGGTGTTGCTTCGAGACAGGATGAATACAATTATTACAGTATACCCACTACAAAAAAGTAGACTACACCACTGCCTGCAGGCAACATTCAGACATGTAATCTTGTTAAAATATAAAAAATAACGATTTTCACATTTTAATTGGCATGCAATTTAACCTGTTGAGGCTATTTAGTATATTCCATGTGTTTTTAAAGACATTTTGTTCAAATTTGAAACAATAACTCTCTTTTTTCATAACTTACCATTATGGTACAGTGTTGCCTCAAGGCAACACACCCCAAAAAGTACCCCCAAATAATTATTTATTTGAAATGTCTTTAGATTATGTTTATTTGGTCTATTATATGACAAAAAAACACTGCAAACATTTTGTTCACAAATGGCATCATAGTGCGTACCACAGAGGGTTTTAATGAATTTTAACTGAACAAGAACTGAATGAGTTTGTCTCACTCTTAGACCAGCAGGGGTACCAAATATATGCAGACTGCTGCAATAAGTATACTAATTAACTGTCTCGTCGATGTTTGTCTAAATTAATATGATATTAGCTGTCAATCACTGTTATGATTCACATATTCAGTGTTATTATTAAAAAAGCTATATTTTTTGGAGGAGTTAATGATGAATGTTCCACAAGATGCTTGCTCACCCTCCTTCAAATTTGAAAGACAAGTACTTACTATCATATATCAAAATAATCAAAAGAACAGTTCAGCGCCGCACAACTTCATTGCAAACAGTTACAACCTTGACTTTACATCAGAAAGAACAAACATTAAAGAAGTGACTGACTGCATCAGTTAGGGTTAAAAAAAAATGTGTATTCAGCTAAAACATATACATCGCTGCAGTAAGTTATTTTCCAGTGGAAAGTCCTTACCTACTGGCCTAGTTAAATCAAAGTGGTTACTTGTTTTTGGCTTAAGTGAAGTTTTACACACCGTCTTATTTGACTTTCTCAGGACTTAAAACAGAAAAAATATATATTTACACACGTAAGGTCATCATCTTAACAGTTTATTATGCTCATCGAGTCATCCGTGAGCAGAGCATCAAGTTGGCATGCCTATAACAGCTGAATGTGGCGATTACCATCTTGCTCAGCAAAACGCCTCACAAACTTATTAAGATTTAAAGCTATGGTGCATTTTGATTCAATGCTGAGTACAGCCTGAAGAACATATCAAGGATTAAAAAACTAATGTCACAACAGGACGTAGAAAAGCTTATCCATGCTTTTATCTTTAGTAGACTCGACTACTGCAATAGTGTATTCACAGGGCTGACAAAGAAATCCATCAGAAAACTGCAGCTGATTCAGAACGCTGCTGCACGTGTCCTCAATAACATTAAAAGAGTGGATCACATCAGTCCGGTTCTGAAATCTTTACATTGGCTTCCAGTCGGCCAAATAATTGATTTTAAAGTACTATTGCTAGTTTTTAAATCATAACATGGTTTAGGACAAAAGTATATTGTTGAACACCTACATAATTACGAGCCATCAAGGTGCCTCAGGTCTTCTGGGACGGGTCTGCTATCAGTTCCCAGAGTAAAAACAAAACATGGAGAGGCAGCATTTAGCTATTATGCCCCGACAATCTGGAACAAACTACCCAAATCATGCACGTCCGCAGAAACGCTTACTATTTTTAAATCTAAGACTAAAAACATATCTCTTTGCCGCTGCTTTTAATTGAGCTGCTCATATTCGCACTACAGTATGCCTTTTAAACATGTATTGTATACCTGTGGTGTTTATTTTAATTATTTTAATTATATTTGCTTTGTAATGCCTGTTGTAAAATGCCATTATATATGTGTTTTTACTGTATGTATTCCTAAAAAGTATTTTAATTTGTTTTGCAAAGCACTTTGAATTGTCGCGTACAGAAAAGTGCTATATAAATAAACTTGCCTTGCCTTGCAGCCAAACTTAACAGTCTCTTCTCTGTCATTGTAGACCGCAAATACCTGATTCCTTCCTTCTACTTGGATCCGAAATGCTTCTCGTTTTGCGCTGTCCCCCCGTTCAAAGGAAATCGCCGCCAATCATATTTCCAGGCTCGCGCCAGGGCCGGGGGAGGGGTTACAAGGCGTGTCTTGTGCTGCATTCACTTGCACTCGGACATTAGAGATTTTCTCTCATAAATGCCCGATGAGCCACAACTTTTCTTTGATTGATTGATTGATTGATTGAAAAGTTTATTAACAGCTTGTATATTGGGTACAGTACAGTACAGCTCAAAACATACAATTGTTAAGGGGATGCAGACCAGAGAAAGACCTTCGTCTTGTTTACATCAGGGTCCCCCATTTCCAATTCATCATATCATTTAAGACATAGGCCTACAAGACATATTTGACATACAGATGGCTTATTTACAATTTACATACAGGTGTTTTTTTACATACAGATGGCTTACTTACACATTTCCTTTTAGATTTCGTTCTAATACATCCTAACCGGACATTTAAGACATACCAAGTCTACAGATATACAGTTAGTAACAGAGTCTAAAATGCGAGTATATACATAGATGGGGGGGGAAGCTGTCCATTGTACGACAGGTTGAGATTTGTACCATTACCGGAGCCAGTTTTGCAATGCTCTCCCCCGAAGGTGGTCTTTAAGAGAGGTTTTGAAGGTAAGTATAGTTTTACTTTCCTTTACAGTAGTGGGAAGAGCGTTCCACCTTGATGTGGCATAATTGCGAAACGTGTATTCCCCTTTTTTTGTGCCAAATCTGGGTTTTACATGATTTGTGGAGCTCCCTCTGGTGTTATGATCATGATATTCCTTGACCTTTGGGAAGAATTTTGACATGTACATGGGTACCATAGAGGTGTATTGGATCTTGTAGACCAGGCCCATTGCAAGTAGCTGTACTCTGTCGTCTACTCTAAGCCATCCTAGGTTGTCAAAGTGGGCAGAGGTGAGGTGGGTTCTAGATGAAAGGTCAAGCAGTAGTCTGACCAGTTTATTTTGTGATGTTTGAAGTTTTATTTTTAGCGCCTTGGAGGTGCTATGGTACCATGACGTGCAAGCATAGTCATAGTACCCTTGAATGAGTGCTCCTGCCAGAGTTTTCAGGGTGTTTTTGTTTACCAGAGAGGAGATCCAGTGTAGGAATCTAGTTCTTTGATTGACTTTTTTTATTACATTGGATGCCATTTTCTCACAGGAGAGGTTTGCCTCAAGAATAGATCCTAGGTATGTAATTTCCTTCTTACTTCTGACAATAATGTCACCCACTGCAACTGAGAAGTCGTCGGATTTGCTGAGATTATGTTTCGAACCGAAGAGAATGGACTCTGTTTTACCCAGGTGTAATGATAATTTATTATCGGCGAGCCAGGTGCAGATTCTGCCGAGCTCGGAGCTGAGGGTTTTTTCAACCTGCAATCTGCTCCTGTCAGAGACCAGCAGGGCTGAGTCGTCCGCGAACAGGAACAAGTTGCAGTCACATGCTGATGACATGTCATTTGCATAAATTAGGAACAGTAACGGACCTAATATGCTTCCATGTGGAACACCACAGCTCACTGGGAGGGGGGGGACAGAGTACCGTTTACCTCCACCATCTGTTCTTTCCCCTCCAGGTAGGATTGCATCCAGCTCACCGATAGTTTATCAAAACCAATTGCTTTTAGCTTGTCAATCAGAATGGGGTGATTGACAGTGTCGAAAGCCTTTTGCAGGTCCAGCATCACCATGCCGCAGTATTTGCCCTCGTCCACCTCTTGTTTGATGTGGTCGTTTAAATAAAGAAGGCATGTGTCAGTGGAGTGGGATGTTCTAAAGCCAGATTGAAATTCATAGATTAGTTTCTTGTTCGCGAGGTACTTTTCGACCTGTTCATATACTATTTTTTCCATGACTTTCGAGATGGAGGTAAGTATAGAAACAGGGCGGTAGTTGCCTGGGTCCAATTTGCTGCCCTTTTTGTGCAGGGGGGTTACTCTTGCAATTTTGAAGTCTTTGGGTACTTTTCCCTGTTTTATGGAGAGGTTAATTATTTGAGCTATGACTGGTGAGATGGCGGTTGCTGTGTCTCTGAGGAATTTGGAGGGGATATTGTCGTGGCCAGTGGCCTTGTTAGGTTGGAGGGCGCTCAGTTTAATGAGTACCTCTGCTGATGTTACCCTTGCTAGACTGAAATCATATTTGCGTACCCCTAGGTTTTTGTAGTAGGTCATGATGTGATCTACTCCAAAAAGCCCTGAGTGGGAGGGTAATTTATTTACAAGAGTTGTGGCTATGTTTGTGAAAAAAATGTTCAAGTACTTGGCCACGTCCAGTTTGTCTGTGATGAGGCTGTTATCTGTCTTTATGTTTAAGTTCGAAAATCTCGTTTTGAGTTTTTTACTGCAGCCAAGCTGGTTATTGAGTCATTTCCAAAGTTCACGGGGTTTATTTTTGTTTTCCTCAGTTTTGACATTGATGAAATTCTTTTTGGCAGTTTTGATCATGGAGCTTACGTCATTTCTTAGTCTGTTTCTTTCAATTTTTTGTTCAGTCACATGGGCCAGGAGTTCACTGCTCGTGCTTTTGGAAATCATTGACTGACTTTTATGAAACTCAGAGCATTTTTTGTCTCTGGTTTTCATGGCGGTTAGTATGCCGGAGTGCATCCACGGCTCTGCGCGATTTTTTACCCTGGTTGTTCTTAGGGGGGCCAAATCATTGAGTATTGCAGAGAATGTATTTTTGAAACCAAGCCATGTTTCTTCAACTTGCGTACCACCGAGCTCATCTGACCAGTCCAGGCTCTCCAGTTCTAGGTTAAAGGCCTCGCTAGAGTAGTTTTTGAGGTCTCTAGATATGACTGTTTTGTGACAGCCGGCCTTTTGTTTTAGCCTTTTGCAGGTACAGAATATCATATAATGATCACTTAAACCACATGCTATAACCCCTTTACTGGAGATCTTGGACTTGTCAGAGGTCAGAATGAGATCAATGGTAGTCTGTGCTATTTCACATACCCGGGTGGGTTGGGTGATTAGCTGGCTGAAGCCGTGCATATCACAAATCCTACTGAAGGACTTGAAGACGGACGTGTCTTTACGTTGCATATCCGTGTTCCAGTCTTCAATAATAATTGTCTCTACATCCCCCACCTCAGCCAAACACCCATCTAATGTATCATAAAAGTCACTCTGTTCCGGTGGTCTATAGATTGTCCCGACTATTACAGATTTAGCATTGTCAAAAAGAATTTCAACCCACACAGATTCAATATTTTCATGATGCAGGTCAGTACGGTTTTTGAAATTGGTGTCTTTATGTATGTACATGCAGACACCACCTCCCTTCACGTTCCTGTCCCTTCTCACTACAAGATAATCTTCAATTTCAATCTCTGAATCTGTAATGGAATTGTCCAATTTGGTCTCAGAAAAGCATAATATGCTTGCCTTACCGTTCATGAATAGCTGCCTGAGTTCAGCCAGTTTGTGTCTCAGGTTGTTAGTGTTCAGATGAAAAATATGTAGTCCATTTTTGTTGCTTAAATGCACAATGTCGTCAGCTTGCAGAAATTTGTCTTTGTCCATTACAGCAACCGGCTTGCGGCCTGCCGTGTTGCTTGGAGCGGTGGGGTGGTGGGGGGAGGGAGGCTCCGTTGTAGCTTTAGCCGTTGATATGCTAGCAGGGTGGCTAACAACATGGCGGATATTTGTTCCCTCGGATCTCGGTTCACTTCCTCTCGTCACTGCCTCATGCGTGTCTGTCTGCCGAGGCTCCCCCGGGGGAATGTCGAAGTCTCCGTTGATTCCTCGGTCTCCGCTGTCTCCACGGTCTCTGTTGTCGTCGCGTAATTGTTGCTGCAGCGGAAGAGATGCTAGTTGTGATGCTAGTTGTGATGCTAGCTCCTCGAGCCTGCAGGACTGGCTTCTTGTCTGCACCGGGCCCGGATTCAGATGGATGTCTCCCGCTAACAATAAGACCAAGACGATCATACTTCTTCGGTCTAGTTTGCCTGACGGGGGTAAGTACTTTCGCGTCGGGTTTGCAGTTAATAATGCATGAATGCTTGCACTTCCAAAAGCGAGGTGTTTCCTTTCCCAGCCGTTGAGAAGGTAAAAGTCATTGTGGATCATTTTATCCCCGCTTTTATTACTCTCCTTCTCTAAGTGATGTTGCCTCATTGATGAGTTGAGGTAGGAGTCCATAATCCATATTGTCATGAGGATGAAATATGTAAAAAATCGTGAGGAATAACCTCCAAAGCGGGAGCTCTCGAAAATGCGACCACTCATAGCGAAAACCGGATGTGCACAGCTTTCAAAACAAAGCTGCCAACTGGGGTGGCAGCTGGGGTGGCAAGGCATTTTTCTGAGGTGGCCGCTGCCACCCCGTGCCACCCTGTAGAACCGCCACTGCCCTACCACAGATTACCCAACAAAAATACTCTGGCGCCGCAACTGTTTGCCGTTTACAATGACAGAGAAGAGCCTGTCAAGTTTGGCTGTACTCAGCATTGAATCAAAACGCACCATAGCTTTAAATCTTAATCCGTTTGTGAGGCGTTTTGCTGATCAAGATGGTAATCGCCACATTCAGCTGTTATAGGCATGCCAACTTGATGCTCTGCTCACGGATGAGTCGATGAGAATAATAAACTGTTTAAGAAGATGACCTTACATGTGTATTATGTTTCTTCTTTGTGGGGGTCTGCCCCCAAAAAACAGTTTCAAGTCCTGAGAAAGTCGAATAAGATGGTGTGTAAAACTACACTGCCCAGCCAAAGAAAAGTAACCACTTTGATTTAACTAGGCGAGTAGGTAAGCACTTTCCACTGGATAATAACTGCAGCGATGTATATGTTTTAGCTGAATACACGTTTTTTTTAAACCCTAATTGATGCAGTTATTCACTTCTTTAATGTTTGTTCTTTCTGATGTAAAGTCAAGGTTGTAACTGTTTGCAATGAAGTTGTGGGGCGCTGAACTGTTCCTTTGATTCTTTAAGTAAAGTAGTAATTACTGGTCTTTCAAATTTGAAGGAGGGTGAGCAAGCATCTTGAGGAACGTTCATCATTAACTCCTCCAAAATATATAGTTTATTTAATAATAACACTGAATATGTGAATCATAACAGTGATTGACAGCCGATATATATGATTGTTAATATTATCATATTCATTCAGACAAACATCGATGAGACAGTTAACTAATGTACTTATTGCAGCAGTCTGCATATTTGGTACCCCTGCTGGTCTAAGAGTTAAACCAACTCATTCAGTGAAGATTCATTAAATTACGTGTGCCACCTTATATATTTATATGTAAGGCTTTACTGATGTGCCACAATAAAGTCATCTAATGTTATTGAGTTAAAATATCAATATCGTGGCTTTCCAAGTTAACATTGATTGATATGACTGCGATTAAATCAGCATACGTCTGCCAGGGGATGCCACCCCTGAAATTCTCCTGCCACCCTCTCGCCACCCCATGAATATTTGTCTAGATCCGCCCCTGGGGCTAACCCATACAATGGTGGGGCTCAAGTCAGTATATTGCAATATAATTACGTACACGCTCCCCTTGACAGTGAAACGCCACGTGTGAGGTTTAGATTATTTCCCTGTTTCAATCCAAATTGAACTGTATGAAATAAAAAGGCACATTTGTCTTGTAGTAAATAAAAAAGGCGACCTGGAGCCAATCCTGCAATTTCCCCACAGGTGAAAGAGTTGACATGCTGAAAACCCAACCCCTGCAGTGGGGTCTGGAGGGGTTTCCCCCCAGGAGATTTTTTGAAATACTAACATAAAATACACATTCTGGTACTCTCTTGAGAAGAAAAATAAATAAATCTATTACTCCACGACATATTTAAAAAATGAATGCCATTTTAGTTTTTTGTTACTTTGTTCTGAAAGCTGAACCTGCTGCTCCTCACAGAGAGAAGAGGGAAGAGGCTGTGTGAATTACTTTACATTGTGGATAAGGGTGGATAGCCCCCATTGTTCTGTGTGTCAAAATGAAAGACAGCCCACACACCTATCGATCATCAAACCGTGGGGTCTTATTTAATTACGTGTTGATTTCTATCAACACGTAATGTTGTACCCAGGGGCGGAGCTTCCTACAGGCAATATAGGCGGTTGCCTAGAGCGCCACCCAGAGGGGGGCGCCAAAAATTGCAACAATTTTTTTTTTTTTTTTTTTTTTTTTTTGCTTGGCGCAGTTTTGGCGCCCCCCCTCTATATCTGCAACCATTATTCTTACATAAAAAAAAAATTCTAACATAAGGGAAAATGAGCCAAAAATCTAAAACGGTCGGTCGGAGAGCCTCGGCTTTAGGTGTTCACAGTCAGAACATGCTAGAGCGCTGTGCATTGATGGGTATCGGTCAAGTGTTTATCAAATTGAGCGTTGAGGAAAGAAAGACTAACGTTAGAGAACTATGAAGAGGCAAAAGCCATCTGGGGCGCAGTATAAAAACAGAAGAAAAGAAGAAGAAGAGAAACGTGCCAAGGTGAAAGGTATGCAATTTTGATTGTATTGTCAACATTAGCGAATGGATCATGTAATCTTGCTAGTTAGCAAAGCCAACGTTAGCTAGCCAGCGTTTGTTATTGCCATTCAGTCGAAACTGTCATAAGGCTATTTTCTTTGTGTCATGAAATAGAAATATTAGTAATAAAAACAATGTTAGTTTTGGTGTAGCGAGCTAGCCAGTGTGGTGGAATGTTAGTTAGTTGGTAACGTTAGCTAACGTTAAGTTTACCTCAGAAAGCACATTGACTATCCGAGTCAAACATTTGCCAAATTCAACCCTGTCATAATGTGCGCTAACGTTAGCTAACTAGCTCAGTGGTTCTCAACTCCAGTCCTGTTGAATGTTTTCGTTCCAACCCAGAACTAACACACCTGATTCAACTGTTCTAATAAGATAGGCATAGCTCTTGATTAGTTGAATCAGACCTGTCAGGCTGTCCTAATGCTTACTAACTAAATAATAGCTACATTTAACAAATGGAAATGATTCAATGTTGATAATACACATTTTGTTATATCATTTTAGATTCACTTTTAAAATATCTGGGACCATCTGCTGCATCAGTTGACAAGGAACCGCCATGCACCTCAGCTGTGCCGGCTTCCTCAGGTGAGTGCAATGTGTCAATAGATGTTCCTGATGATAAATAATTGAATGTAAAATCCAGTGAATATATTTGCTCTTGTGTGTTCTTTCTATATTTATAGACCTAGAACCACATGAAGGAACGTCAGAACAGCAAGCTGCTCATCCTGATGAGATGACCACTGATTCCACCCTGCCACTGACCACTGTGTCTGTTTGTTCTGGTGAGTACAATATGTCAATAGATGTTCCTGATGTGATGATAAATAATTGAATGTAAAAATGACTGTCGTGCCATTTCTAATCCAGCCAATATATTTGCTCTTGTGTGTTCTCTATATATGTATAGGCCCAGAACCACTGCAAGGAACGTCAGAACAGCCTGCTGCATCTCATCCTGATTGCACCACAGATTCCACCCATACACTCTTCTCAGGTGTGTGCCTTATGAATGTAAAGATGTTTAGCTATAAACCTAATTGTCCTCATGCTTTCAAATAATTGCTTTCTGTTTTTATTTACATTTTACACACTGTCCCAACCTTTTTGGAATTGGGGTTGTTTGTGTGTGTGTGTGTGTGTGTGTGTGTGTGTGTGTGTGTGTGTGTGTGTGTGTGTGTGTGTGTGTGTGTGTGTGTGTGTGTGTGTGTGTGTGTGTGTGTGTGTGTGTGTGTGTGTGAAGATATTGTGAATATGAGGTGAGAAAATGTGCTTCACATGCCCTCCAGATGCAGCAAAGACAGACGATCCACTACCAACCGATCCTGCTGACTGCCCTTCACATCTCACAGACACAATGAGGACAGAGTTTGTTCGGAGAGGACCATATCAGATAACACCTGATTTCATTTTCCCAAGGAGAGATGATGGGAGAAGTTGCCACCACCAGTACTTCAGCAGGACCTTAGTAAATGGAGAAAGGATCAAAAGAAGTTGGGTGACATATTCAAAAAAGAAGAACAGTCTTTTTTGTTTTTGTTGTCAACTTTTATCTCCAAAACAAATTAATTTAACAAATGCAGGACTGTCGGATTGGAAAAATGCAAGTGCTGCTTTGACCAGCCATGAAAATAGTCCGGAACACCTGAACAATTTGGCGTCATGGAAAGAATTGGCAGTTCGATTAAAACAAGGTACAACAATAGACAAACAAGAGCAGGCCCTCCTTGAGGCAGAGAAGAGTCGGTGGAGAGCAGTGCTGACACGACTGGTTGCTATTGTACAGTCTCTGGCAGGGCGAAATATGGCATTGAGAGGAAAGACAGAAATACTCTCCTTCAAATGGAAACTTTTTGAAAGAGGTTGAGCTTTTGGCGCAGTTTGACCCAGTGATGAAAGACCACATCCACAAGATTAAAAGTCAAACATCCCACCATAGCTACTTGGGCAAAACCATTCAGAATGAGTTGATTGAATGCATCAGTGGAAAGATTCTATCAACAATAGTGCAAGAAATAAAGAAATGCAAGTACTTTTCCCTCATTTTAGATTGCACCCCGGATGTTAGCCACACTGAACAGCTGTCAGTAGTCATCAGAATTGTGACACTGGAAGAAGACCCCCAGATTAAAGAGCACTTCATGGGATTCCTAGTAGCAGAGGAGTCCACTGGTGAAAGTTTGTCCGCCCTGATTTTGAAGAGGCTGGAGGAGTTGCAGATTGCCTTTGATGACTGCAGAGGACAGTCATATGACAACGGCGCAAATATGAGAGGGAAGAACAAGGGAGTACAGGCCAGGCTACTGCAGTTGAACCCAAGAGCTTTGTTTGTGCCTTGTGGGGCACATACACTCAATTTGGTCATTGCTGATGCTGCCAAAAGCTCCAAAGATGCCATATCATTTTTTGGCATTGTGCAGAAGCTATACTGCCTGTTTTCTGCCTCTACACAGAGATGGGCCATCCTCAAGAAACACGTCAACCTTTCACTCAAAATGTGGTCAGAAACCAGATGGGAGAGCAGAGTGAAAGCTGTGGAGCCTCTGCGATATGAAGCCGCAGCTGTGAGAGAGGCACTGCTTGAGGTGAGAAACCAGGCCAAAGACCCAATCATCAGGATTGAAGCCCAGTCTCTGGCAGAAGAAGTGGGGTCATTCCGCTTTTCACTGTGCACAGTGGTCTGGTATGACATGTTAAGTCAAATTCAGCAGGTGAGCAAAGTCCTGCAGTCCCAAACAATGCAAGTGGATGTAGCAGTAAGTCTACTGAAAAAGACTGAAAAAGCTCTCAAATCCTACAGAGCCACAGGCTTTGTGGCTGCACAAACATCAGCCAAGGACATGTGTGAAGACATGAATGTGGATGCAGTCCTTGTGCAAAAGCGGCTGAAGTCAACAAAGAGGCACTTCTCATATGAGTCTCCTGATGAGCCATTGAGGAATGCCTTGCAAAATCTGGAGGTAACGTTCTTTAACGTGGTGGTAGATGCTGCAGTGTCAGCACAAAAGGAGAGGTTTACCACTCTTGAACATGTGCAAGACAAGTTTGGCATTCTGTACAACTTCCCAGACCTGCCACACCAAGAGCTGATGAAGCAAGCAGAGGCACTTGCACACACCTTAAGCCATGGAGGGCAATCTGATTTGGATGGGAAGGAGCTGGCTCAGGAGTTGGAAAATGTACCTGACTTGCCATCAAAGAGCATGACAACTCTTGAGTTGTTGAAATTCATACATACAAAGCAGCTCACCGAAATATATCCCAACTTGTGTATTGCTCTGCGGATCAGTGCAACGCTACCAGTAACAGTAGCTTCAGCCGAGAGGAGTTTTTCCAAATTAAAACTCTTGAAAACATACCTGAGGTCCACCATGGCTCAAGAACGCCTCAGTGGTCTGGCTGTAATCAGTATTAACCATGAGGTTGGTGGTCAGATTTCATATGATGATGTGATTGATGACTTTGCAGCGAGGAAGGCCAGAAGGATTGCACTGTAAATGGAAACCAGTAGGAGCTAATATGTAGGCCAACCTTCTGTGATGATAGGGAGTGGATTGTAAATAGTTCTTGAGACAAAGTGAATTTGTAATTTTTATGTATTTGTTTGTTTATTTAGCATATTATATTTTGATTATTTGACATGTGTAACATATTTTACAATACATAATTTTCTTTTAAAGCAAATGTGCACGTTATTTTATTGTTTGTTATTGTTATTATTATTATTGTTTGTTAGCTAAGTTGTTTGTTTTAATTCTTTAGTGTGCACTTTACATTTCTTCTTAATTTTCTTTGAAAGCAAATTTGCACATTCTTTTATTGTTTGTTGATATTATTATTGTTTGTTAGCTAAGTTGTTTATTTGTTTTAATTCTTTAGTGTGCACTTTACATTTATTCTTAGCTCTTGTTCTTGCTTGTAATAAATAAAGCTGCAGTACTTTACTGTATAACTGTTAAGATGTTTTGATATTTTTTTTGGGGGGGGCGCAGTGGTGAAGCTCGCCTAGGGCACCAAATGTGCTAGGTCCGCCCCTGGTTGTACCGATGTATATAGAGATGTACTACAGCAAAAGTATTCTCCGTCGGGACTCCCTGCAACAACACCACGCCGTTATCGTGATTCTGATTGGCCAGAAGTCATTAACAAAGATGTTCTATTGAGAAGACGATCACTACGTGACAAAAGTTTTCAAAACCGTTTCTCGTCTTCTGTATTTCCAGACAAGTGGCTACTGAAATCAATCTTACTAACTGCTGTCTGTGCAATTTACTCTGCGCGAGTTGGCACTTGGCAGACTTTATTTTGCTTACTTTAACATCATTGTTCATGGTGTGGCTAAGCCATTTATTGGTATGGCTGTAACCTACCCCAGCCATACCCTGACCGCAAATACCTCATTCCTTCTGTCTACTTGTATCCGAAATGCTTCTCGTTTTGCGCTGTCCTCCCGTTCAAATGAAATCGCCGCCAATCATATTTCCAAGCTCGCGCCAAGGGGGGGGGGGGGGTTACAAGGCTCGCGTCTTGTGCTGCATTCACTTGCACTCTGTCTGACATTAGAGATTTTCTCTCATAAATGTCCGATGAGCCACAACAAAGCTGCCAACTGGTGTGGCAGCTGGGGTGGCAAGGCATTTTTCTGAGGTGGCAGCTGCCACCCCATAGAACCGCCACTGACGGAAACAACAAAGGTAAGTATCAAAATCACTGTCCATAAAAAAAATATGGATTACAGACCTGATGTTTAGTTTTGCTAAGTCCTCCTCCTTGTGTTTAGGAAACCAGTAGGCCTACGCCTACCCTCCTGGTTACCCGAACCATCCTCAGCAGATGCCGGGGGGTACCCTCATCCTCGGGGCTCTGTCCCACCACCAAACTACCCCCCTCAACACGGAGGCCAACACGGACCAGGACCGGGTTATGGGCCAGGACCGGGTTATGGTCAGGGAACTGGAGCTGGTTGTGGACCTGGTTTTGGTCAAGGCCAAGAACAGGGCCATGGCCAATGCCACGGTCAGGGTCATGGGCACGAACATGGACACGGACATGGACACGAACATGGACATGGGCATGGGCATGGACATGGACCATGTCATGGAGAGGGCCATGGCCATAAACACAAGCATGGTCACAAGCATGGCAAGTACCACAAGAAAGGAAAGAACTGTCAAGGGGTAAGATTCAAACATTATTTTTATTAATGCATGTTGGTTATATTTACTCAAATATAGAAAATAATTCCTTTTTATATTCACACTTTGGTTTTTGCAATTTATAGGATCAAGGATCAGCTGTTTAGAAGAAGAAAAAAATACATTGTATCTATAAAAAATAAATATACATTTAAAATCAAAACTTAATACAAAATAAAAAGTAATATTGCATACAATACAATCCTATCAATGTAAATGAATAAAAAATGAATGAAATACAAAAATAGATACTGATATTCCCAATATTATCTATATATATATATAAAAAAAAATCTGAGTTTATCACATGATATCAAAGAAGTATTGTATTTTACTTTTAAAAGTGCTTTCTGTAAATGAAAATGCTAGTAAAGTAAACTTGCAATGGCTTAGTTTTTCGTTTGCTTTTTGTAAGGAACTATTACGGCAGTGTATGCTTTTGATATATTATTATTTGAGCGCTCCCTTGTGTTTTACATTTCATCTGACCTCATGGTTTCATATTACACTGGGTGGGTTATCTATCAGTGTGTATTCATATTATCTTATTTACCCAGGGAGCGTTGAATTAAGACCTTTGTTCTGAGTGATTTTGAAATAGTTACACACCCTGCTGTGGCTCCCCATTACATTCTCATGAACCAGGTTGAAATTAATTTAAACTCATGTCCTAAACTCTGACATTTTGAATTACATCTGATCAGAGTAGTCAACATACTAATAATTTCTGAGAGCCAATTAGTGATTACATTTCAGAATGTATTTATCAACTTTCAGTCAATGTTATGAAAAAAGATCCCTGACTGACATCGAGTGCAAATGATACGGAGGGGGGGAGGACTTCTAGCTACAGTGTTGAGAAAGGAAATGTGCAGAGTTTAACAAAATATCAAGATCAAAAATGTATTCAAATGTGTTTCTAAACCAAAAATATTTGTTCTAGATTTTTCAAAAAGTTTTTGTTGGGGGGCTGTAAAACTAAATGATTCATTTTGACTCTAAGTTAAAAATGACATACATACATGACACACCCATTTAGGTCACTAGTTGAGGCACGTCCTCCTGTGATGTGAAGTGGACTGCAGATATAATTATCAGCAGCAGGAGGCTGGGTCAATGGATCTGCTCTCCTGCACCAAGTAAGTAACCTCTGTAACCCTCATGAGGATTATATGTTAGCTTATAAAACCAGAATGATTGTACATGTGTGTTAGACCAAGAATGTCTGTTTTGATCAAGTAAAGTGATTTTGTTTAAGTTTTTTCTGAAGGATCTTCCTTCGAGGTTTCAAAATGGACAGATACTACCTAGGTACAGTGCATCCGGAAAGTATTCATACCCCTTCACTTTTTCCACACTTTGTTATGTTACAGCCATATTTCAAAATTGATTAAGTTCATTTGTTTTCTCAACATTCTAGACACAATACCCCATAATGACAAAGTGAAAAAAGTGTTTAAATATTTTTTTGCAAATGAATAATGATATTTGATATTTTAACCGTTTCCTAAACCCAAAATCCGAGAGGAGAGATGCCGCCAGTGGATAAAGAAATGCGGCAGGCCCCATGCCCAGCTGAATATGGCGAATATCAACAAACACAAATACGTTTGCTCCAAGGTAAATACGTGCTAACGTAGCTAGCTAGCTAGCAAAGATTAAATTCACAAATTAACTAACTAATTTAATTAACTAATTTCACTAACTAACGTTAGTTAAAGTCACACGACTACAGCTGTAAGCTGTGTGCTTCTAGGTAGTTTTGACCATGTATATCACTTGATGCATAATAATGTCTGAACAGCTGAGCTCCGTTATTAGTCTACCTGTGGTCAAAGTACAAACAAGAAAGCCAACAGGCAATCATTCATTTATATTTTGCTTTAATCTTTGTAGCATTTTGTTAATGGAAAGCCTACTGCCGACTTCCCTAATCCTGCTGCACAAGTGGGCACCCCGACCCCCACAAAGGAACAACAAGGTGGCAGAAAGCCACCAAGGAAACGGTAGTTAACTTTAGACAAACTACAACATTTAATGCCTCTTGTGATTGTACTGTTTTATTCCAAAATAATAATAATAATTCCGTCGAATTTGACATACAGCTCATGTGGTTTTTCACTCTTGCACTGTGACCTGTATGCAAGTGCCTCTATTGATGTTGTGCCTCCCTCTTTTCTAATGTTTATACTGTGGATATAACCCTCCATATAGCGTATTGTAGCCCTTTTTGTCGGGACCTGGAGGATATTGCTGCGTTATTGCTCCAAAATGAGTCTGTTAAGGCGACTCCGACGTTACGGAGACCCTCCATTATGGCTTTGTTTAACGCATCTGGCTCTCAGCTTGTCGGACTAGCAACAGTAACCAAGAGTGGGCGTGGCTTTGCGAAAGGTCAATTACAGCCTCAAGTCTTCTTGAGTATGATGCTACAAGCTTGGCACACCTCTCTTTGGGCAGTTTCTCCCATTCTTCTTTGCAGATCGTCTCAGGCTTCATCAGGTTGGATGGGGAGCGTCGGTGCACAGCCATTTTCAGGTCTCTCCAGAGATATTCAATCCGGTTCAAGTCTGGACTCTGGCTGGGCCACACAAGGACATTCACAGACTTGTCCTGAAGCCACTCCTTTGTTATCTTGGATGTGTGCTTAGGGTCGTTGTCCTGTTGAAAGGTGAACCTTTGCCCCAGTCTGAGGTCCAGAGCGCTCTGGGGCAGGTTTTCATCAAGGATCTCCCTGTATAATGCTGCATTCATCTTTCCCTTGATCCTGACTGGTCTCCCAGTCCCTGCCGCTGAAAAACATCCCCACAGCATGATGCTGCCACCATGCTTCACTGTAGGGATGGTGTTGGCCAGGTGATGAGCGGTGCCTGGTTTCCTCCAGACATGATGCTTGGCATTCAGGCCAAAGAGATCCATTTTGGTTTCATCAAACCAGAACATTTGGCTTCTCGTGGTCTGAGATTCCTCTAGGTGCTCCATGGGGGCTTTCATGTGCCTTTTACGGAGGAGTGGCTTCCTTCTGGCCACTCTACCATAAAGGCCTGATTGGTGGAGTGCTCCACAGATGGTTGTCCTTCTAGAAGGTTCTCCCATCTCCACAGAGGAACACTGGAGCTCTATCAGAGTGGCCATCGGGTTTTTGGTCACCTCTCTGACTAAGGCCCTTCTCCCCCGATGCTCAGTTTGGTTTGGGCAGCAAGCTCTAGGAAGAGCACTGGTGGTTTCAAACATCTTCCATTTGCAAATAATGGAGACCACTGTGCTCGTTGGGACGTTCAATGCTGCAGACATTTTTCTGTACCCTTCCCAGATCTGTGCCTTGATACAATCCTGTCTCTGAGATCTACAGTCAATTCCTTGGACCTCATGATTTGGTTTGTGCTCTGATGTGCACTGTAAACTGTGGGACCTCATATAGACAGGTGTGTTCCTTACCAAGTCACGTCAAATCTATTTAATTGACCACAGATGGACTCCAATCAAGTTTTAGAAACATCTACATTTTCAGTGTCATAGCAAAGGGTGTGAATACTTATGTACATGTGATATTTCCTTTGATTATTTTTAATACGTTAGCAAAAAAAAAAAGTATAACAACCCCTTTCAATTATAATTGATATACATAACATACCTGATGATGTCTTGTGATAAGTATTTTTTCTTCTCATGTTTAGAATACATGTACCCTCCTGTTGACCCATACTATCAACAGTATATGCCAGTATCATACCCTTATGGGCAATACGGTTATTATCAACCACCAAACTACTTCCATCAGACATGTACCATGACATGTTCAAGGACCTCTGGCTGGTCAGGGGCCTCTGGCTGGTCATGGGCATGGCCACAGAGATGTTACTGGCCAGCAAGACCGCCATATAGAGCAGCAATGCCACTGAGATGGCCATGACCGTAAGCAAGTGTCGCCAGAATGGACAGGACTGTCACGAGGTAAGATATGATCATTTGTATGGCTTCTATGTTGGTTATAGAATATATTTTATTCTAGCAGTTCAGTAATTTTGATTAATCATAACGATAGTGATTATAAATATTTTTTTTTTTTAAAGTTCCAAATAAACAATAATGATTACATTAGAGTGTGTGTGTGTGTGTGTGTGTGTGTGTGTGTGTGTGTGTGTGTGTGTGTGTGTGTGTGTGTGTGTGTGTGTGTGTGTGTGTGTGTGTGTGTGTGCGTGTGTGTGTGTGTGTGTGTGTGTCTGTTTTTTTCCTCCCTGCATTCCTGCATCAGTGACTCTGACCAGATGAAGTTTCCTGATAGGAGGAGAAACAAGTCATGTTGGAACCTGGAAACCTTCATCATCATACCATATCAAGAAGTAACTGCAGAAATATTTGTTATCACATTATTACTCAAATGTTGCATTTCCTTTTAATAAACACCCAACACTGTAATACGGTGAAAAGCATTCAGGATCAAACAATGCTGGATGTTTGAATAAAAAGCTTTTGATGCATTACTGTATGATTGTGTTTGTGCTCATGTTAAAGTGCTTTCTGTGCATAACAAACACCAGTAGTAATGATGCTATGGCTGATTTTTTTATTGTTACTTGCCTCCATTCTTCTTAATAAACAACTCTGGCTAATGTCAAGGTGTGCTTTTTATTTGCCCAGGGAAGGCTGCCATCACCCTGGAACTTCCAGTGCAGTACTCTGATCTCAGTGTGATAGTGTCACGATTCTTGTGTTGTGTCACGTTTTTAGTTTTGTGTGTCTGGTCGTGGGTGTTTTTCTTTTCTCCTTGTCCTGTTTTCCTCCCTGTGTATTGTCTGGTCTTTTCCCCTGTGTTTTCATGTCTGTCGTTAGTTTCCCTGGTGTGTCTAATTTCCTGATTGTTTTCACCTGTCACCCCTTCTGTGTCTCATGTGCTCATCAGTGTCAGCCCCGCCCCTGATTGTTCCCACCTGTGTCTTGTTACCCTGTGTTTAAATTCCCATGTCTCCCAGTGTTCAGTGTCAGTTCGTTTTTGTCTATGGTCAGGTCTATGTTCCTTGTCTTTTGCCACAGTCAGGTCTATGCTCTCTAAGTACTCTTGTGAAAGTTTTTATCCTCACTACGTGAGCGTTTTCATTTTGTTCTCCATTTTTATAGAGACCATTTTTTTGTTGATAATCTTTGCTGTATTTTTGGAAAATAAAGTATCCTACCAATACTTTACCTCTGTCTCCCGGGTCATGCAATTGGGTCTTACCTCCTAAGTGCCTGAGTTCTTAACAGAACAAACTGACCATTATGGACCCAGCCGACCCAAGAACACTTCACTCCGCTCTGTCAGCACACAGCGTGAAAGTGTTTCACCATGAGGAACAGCTGGGTATGGCCACCCAGAGAATACAAGAGCAGAGAAGACGCCAGGCAGAGATTCAGGAAGACATCTCTACACAGCTGCAACAGCTGGCTGAAAAGATGAATCGTTTGATCCCTCACCTTCGGACTGCTCCAGTGCCGGCCCCAGCAGCCATGGTTCCGGCTTCACTACCGGCCCCAGTAGCCATGGTCCGGCTCCAGTTTCGGCTCCAGTATTGGCTCTTCGGCCGATGCCAGCTTCCTGTGCACTGTCGGCTTACCGACCGTCTCAAGTCTCCTCTCGAGTCTCCTGTCAAGTTCCTTTTCAAGTTCCCTCTCGAGTCCCCTTTCAAGGTCTTTTTCAAATTCCCTCTCCAGCCATCTCTCAAGTTCCCTTTCAAGTAATCTCTCGAGAACCCTCTCAAGTCTCCTCTCAAGTCACCTCTCAAGTTCCCTCCCAAGTTTCCTCTGGAGTCCCCTGTCGAGTTCCCTCTCCAGTCCCATCTCGAGTTCCCTCAAGTCCCCTCTCAAGTCCCCTCTCAAATCTCCTCTCAAGTCTCCTCTCGAGTTCCCTCTCAAGTCTCCTCTCGAGTTCCCTCTCAAGTCCCCTCTCGAGTCTCCTCTCGAGTTCCCTCTCAAGCCACCTCTCAGTTTCCCCCTCGAGTCCCCGCTCAAGTTCCCTCTCAAGTCACCTCTCGAATTCACTTTCAAGTCACCTCTCGAGTCCCTTCTCAAGTTCCTTCTTGAGTCCCTTCTCAAGTTCCTTCTCAGGTCCGCTCTCGAGTTCCCTCAAGTTCCCTCAGGAGTCCTTTTTCGAGTCACCTCTCGAGTCTCCTCAAGTTCCTCCTTGAGTCCCCTCTCAAGTCTCCTCTCGAGTTCCCTCTCAAGTCACCTCTCGAATTCCCTCTCAAGTCTCCTCTCGAGTTCCCTCTCAAGTCACCTCTCAAGTCACCTCTCTAGTCCCCTCTCGAGTCTCCTCGAGTTCCCTCTCAAGCCCCCTTTCAGTTTCCCCCTCGAGTTCCCTCTCAAGTCCCCTGTCAAGGTCCCTGTCAAGGTCCTTTTCAAGTTCCCTCTCAAGTCCCCTCTCAAGTCTCCTCTCAAGTTCCTTCTCAAGCCACCTCTCAGTTTCCCCCTCGAGTCCCCGCTCAAGTTCCCTTTCGAGTCACCTCTCGAGTTCACTTTCGAGTCACCTCTCGAGTCCCTTCTCAAGTTCCTTCTCAGGTCCCCTCTCGACTCTCCTCTCGAGTTCCCTCAGGAGTCCTTTTTCAAGTCACCTCTCGAGTAACCTCTCGAGTCTCCTCCCGAGTTCCCTCAGGAGTCCTTTTTCAAGTCCCCTCTCGAGTCACCTCTCGAGTCCCCTCTCGAGTTTCCTCTCAAGTCTCCTCTCAGGTCTCTTCTCAAGTTCCCTCTCAAGTCTCCTCTCGAGTTCCCTCTCAAGTCCCTACCCTATGTCCTGTGCCGTTGGAGGCCCCGACGACTACTCTTCTGCCGGGGGTCCTGCCAACCCTATGTCCTGTGCCGTTGGAGGCCCCGCCGACTACTCTTCTGCCGGGGGTCCTGCCAACCCTATGTCCTGTGCCGTTGGAGGTCCAGCCGACACCTGTTTCGTCGGGGGTCCTGCCGGCTCCATGTCCTGTTCCTTTGGGGGTCCCGCCGAGACCTGCTCCGCCGAGTTTCCTGCCAACACCGTGTCCTGTCCTGTTTCGGGTCCCATCAACACCAGCCCTTGCTCCGTCGTGGGTCCCACTGAAACCAGCCCGCCAGGGGTTCCACCAGCTCCTGCCCGTCCTTGTGCCCGGCCTCCTGAGTTCCCAGCGGCTTTCGCCCTAGAGGCCAGTCTCCTGAGTTCCCCAGCCGAGGACTCAACCATGAACTCTGCCTTGCCCCCGGGCCGTCTGTTCGAGAACTCCATCATGGGCTCTGCCTTGCCCCTTGGCTGGTTCTTAACAGATAGCCTGTGCAATCAAACACTTGTACATGTTAATGTTTACATCCGCACTTTAACACACGTTCACAAGTGGTTCTTTAAGAGCCACCACTAATTTTTTTCAATACATGTTTTATAAACTCCCACAGTATTTTCAGTGACTGGTGGAATATGCATTGAAGTACTTCGAGTATCTATAGCATAGTAATAATAGATTTATTTTACAGGTGCTTAAAGTCGCTTTACAGAGATAGTGAAAAGAACAACAAATAAATAGCAAGGCAAATTAAAATCAAGCAATACAAAAACAATCAAACATTAAAAGCCAGATTGAAGAGGTGAGTTTTTGTACGTTTTTTTTAAGGTGGCGAGGTCAGTGCAGTCTCTGATGGGTTGTGGGAGTGAGTTCCAGAGGGAGGGGGCAGCGACGGAGAAGGCCCTGTCACCCCAGGTCCGGTGCTTGATGCGGGTGGGGATGGATAGGAGGTTGGCTTCTGATGAGCGGAGGCAGCGGGAAGGGGTGTGGTGGTGCAGCAGGTCTGTGAGGTAGCAGGAAGGGGTGTGGTGGTGTAGCAGGTCTGTGAGGTATAGGGAAGGGGTGTGGTGGTGCAGCAGGTCTTTGAGGTAGGGGGGGCTGATTGTTGAGGGCTTTGTGAGTAATCAGGAGGACTTTGAAGTTGATTCTTTGACGGACGGGGAGCCAGTGGAGGTTCTGGAGGACGGGAGTGATCTGGTCGCGGGTGTGGGTGAGGAGGCGGGCAGCAGAGTTCTGGATGTGTTGGAGTTTATTGAGGAGGTTGGATGGTATCCAATCCAATCCATTTTATTTCTATGGCACATTTAAAAAAAACAGAGTTGAACAAAGTGCTGTACATCAACAACTGTATAAAAACATAGCATAAATACATACAAACAGACAGGACATGAAACAAATGTAAGACACGAGACAATGAAATCAGACCAGAAGCCACAGACTGAAAAACTCTCCTACATGACGTAAAAACAATACAAAACACTAGTAAGATAAAAGTGTCATACCTGGCCTGTAAATGTATGCCGGCGCAGAGGATGCTATTGCAGTAGTCGAGTCGTGATGTCATGAATGCATGAATCAGGGTTTCAGCAGCAGAGGAGGAGAGTGGTGGGCGGAGACGGGCAATGTTTTTGAGGTGGAAAAAGGCGGTCCTGGTGATGTGATTGACGTTGTGGTTGAATTTGAGCTGACTGTCGAAGATGACTCCGAGGTTGCAGATGTGAGGGGGGGGGGGGGGGGGGATAGAGTGTTGTTGTCAAAGGTGAAGTTGAAATTCTGGATGGTTTTAGTACGGGATGGTTTTGGTACGGGATAGTAGCCTATAGTGTAGTAGGCTATAGTATAGTATAGTACAGGGGTGCCAACCAGTCAATCGCGAATTCAAACTTAAATTGATTATAGTCTATTATCAATTCAGGTTAAGAAACTAGTTTTGCTTGCATCCTATTTTAAGGCATTTCTTTTTATACTCTACTAAAATGCAACAAAAAAAGGGTTTGATTCTATTAATTTTGTCTTTTTTATTGCGCTTTGGCAGCATATTCCTGTGTAGCTTCAGATCTGAGTTGTCTGGTTAGTAAGCTTAATTTATACTTTTGTAGCAACACTATTTTTATATAATGGCAAAGAAAGGGTTCAGTGTCTTTTCTTTTTTTCCTGTGTCATATGTGGCAGCACTGTTCAATGTTTCTTGAAAACATTACCCACTGTAGTATGTGACGTGTGAATAAACTCCAACTCTGTATCAACAACACTGTTGTTTAACTTCAGTTAAATACTTGTATGTGTGTAGATTACAAAGAGGTAAGATAAAGGATCTGCAGTATTTTATGAAGTATTCATCGTACAAAGGTCAGTTTTAGTAGAGATGTGTATTTACCTGGTAGTAGGCTGTCAGTAATGGCTACGCCTCTCTATTTGGACTGGTAGATCTCGGCAGACTGGCAACTTTAAAAGTAGCTCTCGTTTCAAAAAAGGTTGGGCACCCCTGGTATAGTATAATGGTATTAATAGTATGGTATGTATAGTATAGTGTACAGTATAATATAGCAGAGTATATATTATAGTATAGTGTGGTACATTATAATATAGTAAAGTATAATATCATATAGTATAATATAGTTTAGCATATTATAATATTGTGTAGTAAAATATAGTATAGTATATTATAATATAGCATAATATATCATAGTATAGTAGAGTATGGTATAACATTATTGCACAGTGTTAGTAGGTTATTGTATAGTATTATTGTATAGCATAGTCAATAGCCTGTGCTGGATTCTCTTGTACCATATGTGAAACCCATTGTCACAAACCTGGTTGTGCGGATTGATCGTGATTTTTAACTAGACAAACAAATCAATTATATGGTCAAATCCAGCTTTTTTCGGCTAAGAATTTTAGTAAAGGTCAAGCCTTTCCTTAATGACTTTGAGAAAGTAATACATTGTTTTATATCCACTAAACTGGATTACTGCAATGCTCTGTACATTGGAGTAATCTTCCCTCTCACGTCTACAGCTGGTAGATTTAACAATATTATACAAAGTTCACAGTACTGTTGAGTCTAGTGTAATATTTTTTAAATAATATATTAGTATAATATAGGAGTGAGAGTGCCTCCTCTGCACAGTAGGTGGCAGTGTGGCAGAAACAGCAGGTACCCGGATGCATACAGCTCTCTCTGTGGTGCCAGAGCCCTATAATAAAAGACTTGCGACATCTCCGTTCACTCCATGGATGTATAATAGAGAGCCGCAGTGACGCGTCCTTAAACCTGGAAGTAAACTTCTTCCGGTTCCTTCGTCAAAAAACAATTCAAATTCTCCATAGGATTTTGGAAAATAGCTCGAAATAAGTTCTGTGGTTGACACACATTTAAGAGAGGGATCACGTTTTGTTCAGCCGGATAATCTCCATATGTCAACCGTACTTTTATAATTTTGAATCATAAATCTAGTCGCCAGAAGCAAAATGCTAACGTTATACTATAAACGAACTACAAGCCAGTACAGCAGCAGGGTCGCACGACTTCAGCCTAGATGAAGGTGTGCTTACCGGTGTTGTCAGGGCTAGCATGAGGGACAAGGTTTATAGTGTCGGTGAGTAGTGATAGCAAGAGTACCGTTAACCTAGAGTTAATTTATTCACATTAATTCCCATCAACAAATCCATTTTATGTGTCACATGAAATCTTTATTACCAATATTACACACCAGAAAACACAGAAATATCCATGAAATAAATATACAGTAGGCTATAAACAATTAAAGGGATGATTGGGAAGGCATTACAAATGTAAATATATTTTAAATAATAAAACAATCCCACCACCACAGTTATCTACAGGAGAAGAGGGAATTCTCTCCACTAAATGTGAATGCCCACGTGGAGAATGGAAATGCAGTCATGCGGCTGCATTAGCCATCTTTGCCATTCACAATTTCAGCTGCACTGACACCCCCTGTCAGTGGAAGAAGCCAAAGGCAGCTAAACGTACGCATTCAGTGGAGGAGCTATTTCCTCCAACCAATAACTAATTTAACCCGTTGACAAGAGAGCCCACCTCCGAAGATCGTGACTGGCTGAGGGACAGACTCGGGGGCAGGTTCTCAGGAATCTATTGGCTTCTCTCCCCCGAGCCAGAAGAGGAACACTACAGCTTGGAAACACTTACTGTTCCTGAAATTATCAAATCTGTTGGGTATCAGGGACCTGAGGCAGTTGTGGCAAGCATGGCATTGTCTGAGGAGCAACAGAGGGCAATTCAGGTGGCTACCACTGGTCAGCGAGCCAACCCAAACTGGCATTTGTTCAGGAAAGGAAGGTTGACTGCCAGCAACTTTGGAGCTGTCCTGAGGTCAAAGCGTGTGACTGCTTCCCTTATTGCCAGGGTGCTAGGGCAACAACAGGCCCTTGATGGTGTTTTGTCTGTACAGTGGGGGACTATGAATGAATGTGAGGGCGTCAGGGCATTCACCACTGCAACCCAGATGCAGGTCCATGAGTCAGGATTGTTGGGGGCATCTCCAGATGGTCTGGTAGGGTCTTCCGCTGTGCTGGGGGTAAAGTGTCCCTACCGAGCCAGGGAAATGACAATTAGTGAAGCATTGCAAATCAAGGGCTTCTGTGTCAGTAAGGAAGGAGAAACATTCAGCCTGCGTGAGGAACATCCTTACTGGCACCAAGTGCAAGGTCAGCTTCACCTCACTGCAAGAAAGAAGAACAAATTAAAAAATTGTGAATCGTTTTGAATTTAAATTTACTCGCCTTTGCAATTTTGTGGTTGTTAGAGTGTTAGGTTTCCTGTCAGCTCGTCTGTTGGGAAGATATCAAATATTAGTTTCATGGAAGTCACACCGTCACATATAAGAGCATTAAGACATACAGTACATAGGCTAAAACAAAACATCTAAAGATATAACCTTGCACTTTGATAAGTCTTGTGAACATTTTCACTATTTTGACATTTTTATAGATCAAAATTGAACTAAAGAAATAAATGCTAAATAGGTGTCAGATTCTACACTAATTATAATAGCTATATTTCTTAATTAATTAAGATAAGATATTACTGTATTGATCCCAATTTGGGAAATGTTTGTGTTGCAGCAGCATAACAAGAAAAACAAAATATAAGTTATTATATATACAAAAGTATGTGAGGGATGGAATATTAAATTGAATATAAATGTAAAATGTACATGTGATTTTACGTCCAAGAGAAGCTATGGAGCAGAGAGTTCTCTGCCAGCCAGAGGTGATTTGTTATTAGTTCAATATGTCAAACTGATCTCCCTGACTACAATCTTTAGTTACATGGTGAAACGTTATGCTGCTTGTACTAATTAGACTTATCATATAAGCCACACAGGTTTTAATAGGATGTATTCATGATCTTTACTTATGTTGCGGTCTTTTCAGCAGCGCCATCTCTAAAACGGCGATACAGTCACTACCCATCATTTGCATTTCACCGTGACATGGACAAAAATGTAACGTCAGCTTACCTCATTGCACAAATCCAGACTCTCCTTTGGAAAACATTGGCCGGGAAACGATAGAACAAGCACGTTTCATGCGAAGACCTGTGGCTGCAACCCGGAGCAAAGCAACAAACCGTTGCGTAGCTAACTAGTAGCGCTAGCTTTAGCTAACGTTAGCTAACGAAACGAAGTGCCGAGTAAAATGGGAAAACACTGGTAATTAATTATTCTATCATTTGTAAAACTACGGTGTTAAAAACGACAATTTCAAAAATACAGATTCTAATGGTCAGATATAGATATACAGATACTAAAGATAGGCAGTTACTTGCTTTCAAGCAGAACACAGGGGTAAACAAACTTAGCGGGAGTGTTTACGTGTTAGGCGTAATGACGTACAACGGCCTCGACAATTACTGTAGTCCTATTCAGTCACTCGGTAACAACCATCGTTTTCTCAGACACAGAAACTCTTCAAAAATCACCAGTGGGATCACTGCTGATGTATTTACTGCCGTAGAACAAAACGTGATTTATCTCTTAAATTTGTGTCAACCACAGACCTTATTTCGAGCTATTTTCCAAAACCCTATGGAAAAAATTGCATTGCTTTTTGACGAAGGAACCGGAAGTGCTAAAAATGCTAACTTACTTCCAGGTTTACAGCGTGGGAGGTGGAGTCTCGTTCTTTCCAATGAGAGTTGCTCATAGAGAATGGTTCATGGTTTAGATTTAACCACGCCCACTTCCGCATTACGCAAGGATCGACATAGCTCTACGCGATAGCGTCATAGACTTATCTTCGGCAGTTTAGCGGTCGCGGTAAAGTAGGATATTGAATAATAGTTTTTTGTCTTTCCAAAGGATTTGTTGACTGAAAGTAAACAATCCTATAATCAAAGCCATATCGAAAAGTCCTGAGATTGTATTACTGGTGTTTTATCATCTATACATAGCCTGAGTGTATCCTCAAATGTTGTTTTCAGGACAAACAAAAGACGTTTTAAATATCTTATCAGAATAGCCTGTGTGTATCCTCAAATGTCGTTTACAACGTTTTATCTTATCAGCTGGTGTAAGTGCAGAATATTGAATATAACCTTTTATCTGACAGCATTATTTAATGATACTATTTTATATATATACACACATTTATTCATTATAAAGTATACATATATAAACACACACTTATATGTACTACTACTCACACATGTATTTATTCATTTATACACACAGATGTATTCATTAATGTATACACACACTCACATATATACACTTTATATTAATTCATTTGACACAAACATAAATATATATATATATATATATATATATATATATATATATATATATATTTTAGGGCCGGGACTTTAACTCGTTAATTAAGATTAATTAATTACACAAAAATTAAAGCGTTAAAAAAATTAACGCATTTTAATCGCACTTATTTTTGCACCGCGGAACGTTTCTCACTGGATGAGTTTCAGGGGTACCGATTATACTGGAGCACCAACTAACGTTCATGACTTCAGACAACAACAAACCACAGTGAACAATAGTCAAACATGAACGAAGAAGCTGATGAGACCGCTTTGGTTAGCCCCGTGGATGGGACATTTTGTTTTAAAAAACGGACGGATGGAAGCGTCGATAAGAGCACGGTTGTTTGCAAATTATGCATAAAGGAATTTGCATATCACCGCAGCACATCAAGCCTCAAGTATCACCTCAATGCAAAACATATAGCAGCTAGCGTGGAAGCTAGCGTGGACGTTAGCCCGACTCGGAGTACAAGGACCCACTCCCAATTCGCGTTGATCAAACAGTGGCCTATGCAACAGAGAGATTTTATTTCAGGATATTGGAAGAATAGGAGGGATTGAGGTCAATCACTGGCACTTTTTTATTTTATTTTAAATGGTACACTTTATGTTGAACTATTTATTATGTTGTTGGTGCAACTGGCACTTTATGTTGAACTGTTTATTGTTTTGGCCAAGGTTATTGAGAGAGTTGGACTGAAATGTATTAGATTATTTAAATCAAAAACGTCTGTTATGGCCTCTGAAGCAACAGAGAGATGTTTTCTAATAGTCAGGGTTTCCAATGTTCTGAATGTACTTGAAAGTATTGTGTTTTACTTAAAAAAAAACAAAGTGTTATAGTTTACAGAAGGTCTACCTACCTATAGGCTACCTGAATCTCTGAAATGTACTATATTCCTAAATATGCTATTGCTACACTTTATGGCAAACATTTCACTTTTCTGTTGGTCTTGGTTAAGTACCACCTTGAAAAAAATAAACAATGTTTTGTTGCTTAAGCTTATGTATTCAGTCATTATTCAATGGTATATTAAAATCCATGTGAAAAAAATTGCTTCTCACTGTTCTCAGGTCAAATATTTATATGTGATTAAAAATGCGATTAATTTTGATTAATTAATTACAAAGCCTCTAATTAATTAGATTAATTTTTTTAATCGAGTCCCGGCCCTAATATATATATATATATATATATATATATATATATATATATATATATATATATATATATATATATATTCAATATATATATATATATATAAACAAAACAACACAATATAATAAAAAAAGTTGCAATAATAACATAATATGGTTTGATCAATTCTACCCTTTTGTTTTTGCTCCCATATTTCAATTAAAATATGTTTTTCAAAATCAATACTGGTGGGGGCTCTTTTGCAAAGATAATCAATAACACCACCTGACAGTTGTTTCATTTTTACATGGCAAAACGTTAATATGTTATTCATGTCAAATGTTATATTTTGTATTATATAACAAAATAGACATTTATAACATAATTATTATAAATGTCTACCTTTAAATAAATGTTATATGTTGTATTATACAACAAAATACACATTTATAACATGTTATAAATGTCTACCTTTAAATACAATATTAAATAGATAACTTTGCATCCTAAACAGAAGGTCAAAACTTTAATATGTTACATGACCAGGGCCGTGGGAAGTAGGGGTGCTGAGGGTGCTGCAGCACCCCCTGGTGGAGGACAGGGGATCTGCACTTCAACAATATATAATAAAAAAAAACTTTTCAGCCTTGATGTAACAACATTCATAATTAAGTAAATGTAACACCCTTTTCACCCCGGTTACACTTTCCATTTGCCCTGTACGATGGGCGCTGTAGTGATGAAAGTGGGGGATGTTGGCTTAGCAGGCGCCCGCAGCTCACAGCCAAAGTGAGAGAGATAGAGAGAGGGGACAACGCGGGGATACCGTGGTACCGGCGGGGATTGTTGTTAGCTTCTGCTGCGCTAACGGATATAAGAAGCTGTTTCTACAATAATGTGGAGGGAGTGTTCTGTCCTGTCAGACTGAGAGGCTCAGTGAGGTAAAGGACTCTGAGGGTTTGGATAGTTCACTTTAGTCTAAGTTATCTCAGTGAGTCTCAAACGTTTTGATCACAATTTATGTAAACAAATATTTCCAAGGTACACCTTTTATAATTATTAGGATAAATAAAAACAGGTTTGAAATCATTCCAATGTATACTATAGGACAGTAAACCAAAAATATCGTTTAAAACTGCAGAGATTTAAAAATATAAAAAAATATAAACACAAATAAAATAAGTTACATTTATTTGTTATTGGCTATGGTAAGTTATTGGAAATGTTCACATACTTATTTGATTAATAAAATGCAAACCGATCTGTTGTACCCTCTAGATCAGTCTAGTAATTGGGCGCTCAAAGTGCACCAGATTGAAGCATTTGACTTTAAAATGTTAAAAAAATCTTCCCGGGGGACACCCCCGGACCCACCTAGAGGTTGTGAAGTCCACCCCTCCAATTAAAACATGTTATAATATTAAATACATTTGAAGCCTTGTTATATAAGCTGTCCACCATGTCAATATGTTTCTCTTTTTGTTGTGTATTGGTCTTTTGCAGAGGTTTTTCATTGCCAGCTAAAATCTTGCCTAGGGCAGCACATTGGTCAGAACCAGCCCTGGTGTCATCCCCACAGCACCCCCGATTTGAAACATGTTCCCACGGCTATGTACATGACAAACAAAAAACGAAACATTATATATATATATATATATATATATATATATATATATATATATATATATATATATATATATATATATATAGGCGAAACAGATGTTTGCTAATGTATCCCTCTTATATCCCTCAGGAATTCATATTAAATGATGAATTAACATTCCTCAGCACTGCATAAGTGCGGTCGTCAGTCATATTGACAAAAGAAGCACTATTATATTGTATATTATGCGGCGTTTAAAAGGACGGTATTTCGCTTGTCAGATTCAGATTTCACGGGTGTGCCGCGTGAGGCATTGATGTAACCATAGGGATGTAACGCCAGGTTGAGGCTGTGACTTAACGCCGCGTCGATGCTTGCGTACCCTGGGTACTTTTAAAGATCCCTCCCTCAAACAAATCCACATTAAAACCTCAATGAAGGTATAGGGTTTATTGCAGAACTGTTGTAATAGAACCAAAACGTTTGAGCTTCTTGTACCCAGTAAACTGGGAACTCATAATTGAAATTGAAAGTTTTTTAATTTCACTTTAACAAACATTTGCTACAATTGAGTCTCCATGAATTGCACTTTAGATGATTCAATAAAACTGGATCTTACCCCGTGTCCCTTCTTTCCTTTCTTGTGACCGTGCTCATGACCGTGCCTGTGCCCATTACGCAATCATCCATCAATTTGCATTGGTTTTTGACGAAGGAACCGGAAGAAGTTTACTTCCGGGTTTAAGGACGCGTCACTGCGGCTCTCTATTATACATCCATGGAGTGAACGGAGATGTCGCAAGTCTTTTATTATAGGGCTCTGGCACCACAGAGGGAGATGTATGCATCCGGGTACCTGCTGTTTCTGCCACACTGCCACCTACTGTGCAGAGGAGGCACTCTCACTCCTATATTATACTAATATATTATTTAAAAAAGATTACACTAGACTCAACAGTACTGTGAACTTTGTATAATATTGTTAAATCTACCAGCTGTAGACGTGAGAGGGAAGATTACTCCAATGTACAGAGCATTGCAGTAATCCAGTTTAGTGGATATAAAACAATGTATTACTTTCTCAAAGTCATTAAAAGAAAGGAAAGGCTTGACCTTTGCTAAAATTCTTAGCCGAAAAAAGCTGGATTTGACCATATAATTGATTTGTTTGTCTAGCTTAAAATCACGATCAATCCGTACACCCAGGTTTGTGACAATGGGTTTCACATATGGTACAAGAGAATCCAGCACAGGCTATTGACTATGCTATACAATAATACTATACAATAACCTACTAACACTGTGCAATAATGTTATACCATACTCTACTATACTATATATTATGCTATATTATAATATACTATACTACTGGACACCAAACTATACTATATTTTACTGCACTATACAATATTATACTATGCTAAACTATATTATACTATATGATATTATACTTTACTATATTATAATGTACTACACTATACTATACTACTATGCTATATTATACTGTACACTATACATACCATACTATTAATACCATTATAATATACCAAGGGTGCCCAACCTTTTTTGAACCGAGAGCTACTTTTAAAGTTGCCAGTCTGCCGAGATCTACCAGTCCAAATAGAGAGGCGTAGCCATTACTGACAGCCTACTACCAGGTAAATACACATCTCTACTAAAACTGACCTTTGTACGATGAATACTTCATAAAATAGTACAGATCCTTTATCTTACCTCTTTCTAATCTACACACATACAAGTATTTAACTGAAGTTACACAACAGTGTTGCTGATACAGAGTTGGAGTTTATTCACACGTCACATACCACAGTGGGTAATGTTTTCAAGAAACATTGAACAGTGCTGCCACATATGACACAGGAAAAAAAGAAAAGACTCTGAACCCTTTCTTTGCCATTATATAAAAATAGTGTTGTTACAAAAGTATAAATTAGGCTTACTAACAAGACAACTCAGATCTGAAGCTACACAGGAATATGCTGCCAAAGTGCAATAAAAAAGACAAAATTAATATAATCAAACCCTTTTTTTGTTGCATTTTAGTAGAGTATAAAAAGAAATGCCTTAAAATAGGATGCAAGCAACACTAGTTTCTTAACCTGAATTGATAATAGACTATAATCAATTTAAGTTTGAAATTGCGATCGACTGGTTGGGCACCCCTGTACTATACTATACTATAGCCTACTACACTATAGGCTACTATCCCGTACCAAAACCATCCCGTACCAAAACCATCCAGAATTTCAACTTCACCCTTGACAGCAACACTCTATCCCCCCCTCACATCTGCAACCTCGGAGTCATCTTCGACAGTCAGCTCAAATTCAACCACAACGTCAATCACATCACCAGGACCGCCTTTTTCCACCTCAAAAACATTGCCCGTCTCCGCCCACCACTCTCCTCCTCTGCTGCTGAAACCCTGATTCATGCATTCATGACATCACGACTCGACTACTGCAATAGCATCCTCTGCGCCGGCATACATTTACAGGCCAGGTATGACACTTTTATCTTCCTTATCATCCTCAGGAGGATGCGGCAGCTGAATTGGGACACAGCTTGTGTTGGAAAAACGATAGACCAGGACAAGGACCAGGACCAGGAACAAGAATGGTAACATTAACAGGACCAGGACCAGAACAATAATAATAATAATACGTTACATTTATAAAGCGCTTTTCCTGGTGCTCAAAGCGCTTACAAGCAAGTAAAACAAAATAACAACAAAAGTAGAAAGTGCTAAGCTAGGTGGAATAAGGGCAAGGGGTTAGTTGATTAGGAGTTGATGGCAAGAGTGAAAAGGTGAGTTTTGAGGGATTGTTTGAATGATGTGAGAGTGTTGGCGGATCTGACGTGGTTGGGGGTGGAGTTCCAGAGTCTGGGGGAGGGTGCTGCGAAGGCCCTGTCACCCCAGGTCCGGAGCTTTGTCCTGATGGGCTGCAGTAGGTTAACTTCAGCAGACCTGAGGCGACGGGTGGGGGTGTGTCGTTGGATGAGGTCACAGAGGTAGGGGGGGGCAAGGTTGTTGGTATATGATCAAATGGCAAATGGTCATGGCAATGTCCATGATCATGACAATGCCCATGATCATGACTATGTCCATCTCCATGATCATGACAATGCCCATGATCATGACTATGTCCATCTCCATGATCATGACAATGCCCATGACTGTGTTCATGATCATGACTTTGTCCATATCCAGGACCATAGCTAGGTACACACCCTCCAATAGGTGGAGCCACAGGATAGTACGCAGGAGGCCCAAAGGGTTGAGCAGGGAAGGGTCCCGGTGGTGCTATGCCTGTATCACACTGGATAGGGTAGGGTCCGGGTGGGACTGTGCCTCTTGGACACTGGGTAGGGTAGGGTCCGGGTGGTGATATGCCTGTTCATGTTTCAATAATAATAATAATAAGAATTGAGTTTCTTTTAGCAGGTTATTACCGGACTATGACCGGATATGCTGATGTTTAAAACTCAGTTAATGGCTCATTTTTATATTGCTTCAGTTTATAATCGTAACAGATCGAAAGTTCAGATTCATTTTTCAATAAATGATGTGCTTCCCCAAACAACAAACAAAAATAATTATTACATTCAAACAAACTACTTATAGTAGATGAAGTACATTATTCAAAAGTTTACATTAACTTTGGATAATAACACGGGAGAAATGGATCCTCTCTTTTCCTCTCCCCCTCCCTCTATCTCTCTCCTGACAGCCCGTCAGTTTCTCATGCAGCTAGCTAAACAGTGGGCGGGGCTTCAGGTGATCATGCAGAGCTGCCTGTCTCCGTCAGAACAGCAGCTGGATCCACCAGCCTGTTACAGGCCAAAGTGGCTGGGGTTCCAGCGATGGTGTGAGGAGCGGATAATAGAGCCCCTATCTTGTGAGCTAGGCTCTATTTTGTCCTTCTTACAGTTATTGGTGGACAGAGGGCTGGCGCATTCCACAGTGAAGGTGTATGCAGCAGCCATCTCGTCCTGTCATGAGGGATTTGCTGGCAGGTCAGCCTTTAGTCACCCACTGATGTCGCGGTTTTTACAGGGGGTCAGGAGACTGCGCCCTGTGGTGCACGTCTTCACCCCGCAGTGGGACCTGCCCCTAGTGCTCGAGGCTCTGGCCTCAGGACCATTTGAGCCTCTCCTCTCTTAAAGCATTGTCGTAGAAAACAGCTTTGCTTCTTGCCTTAACGCAGTGGTTCTCAAACTTTTTCTGTCAGGCCCCCCCTTTGGAGAAAAAAAAGTCGGGCCCCCCCAACACAAATAGTCAGGCTCAGAGGCGGGGCCAGAGATTTCTTTTGGGGGTGCTGTGGGGAAGCTTGACGTTTCATAGAGGGTGCTCAAACATTTAGGGTTTCCCATTAATGTACCGGTCGCTACAGTGGAATGTTCTACTGCAACAACCCCCACGCATATACAGTGTGACAGTTACAATGAAGGCTCGATAATCAGCTCACGGCATAGGTGTAAGCAGGGGTCAAGTAATATTTTTATAGGTGGTGTGTGGACCTCACATAGGGGGGTCCGGGGGCAAGCTCGTCCGGGAAGATTCATTTTTAAATATTGAAGTTAAATGCATCCATCTGGTGCACTTTGAGAGCAAAATGAAGAGATCTATGGATACATCTCTCAACACCCATATGAAACTGAACTGTAAACAGATTTACTTTTTCTTTATGGATATTTTACAAATCACCCTTTTAAACTTTATTCTTGTTTTACTGTCATATAGTATTCCATACCTGTTTTTCATTTATTCTCTTTTTTATAACTATAATGATCATATAAACGTGTGCCTCGGAAATCATTGTTTACATTAATGGTGATCAAAACGTTTGAGACCCACTGAGATAACACTGAGAGAGTCCTTTAGTTCACTGAGCCTCTCAGTCTGACAGGAGAGGACTCTCCTCCACTTTGTTGTTGAAAAAGCTCCTTATATCCGTTAGTCTAGCTCGCTAGCACCAGAAGCTAACAACAACGATCTCCGGTACCAGTGCGCTCTCTCTCTCTCGCTCACGCACACAAAATGGCTCGTTTCACACACACACAGAGCCAAGCTTTAATGAAACACAGAGACCCAGACGTAATAGTACTGCATCATATTATTTTCGAATAAATAATTTTTCAATTTATGATTATTTATTTTTTTGATCTTTTATTTTTATAACCATTTTTCTCCTGGTCTCTCGCGCCCCCCCTGGCATGCCCCCCACTTTGAGAACCACTGCCTTAACGTCAGCCAAAACAGTGCCCGAGTTAACTGCTCTGTCGATGCACCCGAGTTGTTTGCTAATTCGGGGTGACCGGAGCGGCGCGACACTTAGACCGAACCCCTCCTTTGTGCCTAAAAACGTAAGGAGTGCGTTCAGGTCAAGGGCTATTCAGTTGGGGGGTTTTAGTCTCCCCCCCATGGTGGGGCCAGGGAGGCTAAACTGCTAGTGCATTGCACATGACTACGGACAGGCAGGGAGAGCCTGCCCCACGGGGATTTGTGCACACTCCACACGGGCTGTGGCTGTATCAACAGCCTTTTTCAACGGGCAGGAGGCGAGGCCTCCTTATATACGGTGTGATGCGCGCATTCAGGTAGGCCCGCCCTAGGCCGGCTACGTCTATAGAAGTCTCAGTGGAGGAATGCAAGCAGGATAAGGTTGTACCCATAGAGTCCAGTAGAGGGCTCCGCCTGTGCTAATATAACAAGGGTTACAATACGTAACCCAACATTTCTTTCCTTCCTTATTCCAGTACATCTTGAAATTCCAGATTAAAACGCTGTAACCGAACAAAGACACATTCCATGAGCATGAACATTTCAAATGCTATAACGTGTGGAAAGAACTGATCATTAAATAATGTTAACAGTTAACAAAGGCAAAACATGTAAGCATACACACATACTTCATGGTACTTATAATAAGATATCTACTTGCACAGGGACGTGCACAGGTACGGGCTAATGTTGCCAGGGCAACGGCCCGTTTGGCCTTTTTGGCTGACCCGCCCCTCTGGAGAGAGCGAGAGTTTGTTTTTCTTTTTTCTGTTGTGGCCAAATCAACATGATAAGCCCACAATTAGTATTGTAGCGTCTCGCTGCGGGAAACACACTTTGTCAGTGCTTTCATCTGCCGGTGCGTTAACGGCCCGTCCACACACATGCAAGAAAAAGATCTTGAAAAATCTTGATGCTGGGCGTGTCTGAAGCTTGGCGATTTCGAGCGCCCAAGGCGACCAACAACAAATCAGGAATCTCCCAGGAATCTCCCGCCCACCCCCGGCATACAAAGCCTGTCCATTCAATGTTAAAACAAAGTAAACTGGATATAAACTCCCCAAACAGGTGAAAACCTACTAGTTTCACCAACTGTCTCTGCCACCTCCCTCCATGCCTGGTTCCTCCGGTTTAGGTCCAGGTAGGTGAACAGAGAGCAGTCGTAAAGGACCGGGACATTTCCTACAGCGATGATTAATTTATCCTCCATTTTATGACATATGGAAAAGACCGCAGCAGTATCTGCATACAGTACAGGCGGTTTGATTGGCTAGCGCTTGCACTGGCGGGATTTGCATAAACAGGATTTGATTGGCTGATGCCAGCTTCGCAAGCATTGGGAGCATCAAAAGTTGAACATTGCTCGACTTTTGATGCTCACAATGCTTGCAAAGCCATGCTCCGCTCCCCACAATGCAGTTCGGCGAAGATTAAAAATCTTCTACGTCAACCCATTCAAGTGAATGGGCGAAGCTTTGAAAGATTTTGTGTGTTGACGGGCCGTCAGACCACCTCAGTGTCGGATTTTGGAAACTTGATTTTGAGTTGTCTCATGGCAGTTAGGGTATAAGGGTATCTGTAAAGTCCCTTAACGGGGCCGCTCGCTCTCTTTTCTTGATCGCCCTCTCACGGGTGAACAGTTCACTGTCCCGCTTAATTGTAGGATTTCTGCCATGTCTCTACCACTTTAGTTTTACCATATCTGTTATTAAGTTATGTGTAACCCACATTAAAACATAGTAAGCATAAAGTCATTCAAAAGTGATTTCATTAAAGGATACACGTTTAAAATTGGTCAATGATAACATTGACCAATCCCTTTTTAAAAATATAATAAATAAAAGTAGTATGACAAATTACAAGGTACTGTTCCTTTAGGGATCTCTGCTCACCACCAGGCAAGCGCAGCGTAGCAGGAGAAAAGAGAAAACGGAGCAAGACGCAGATGAGACGAGCGGAGTAAATTATATTAAAAGTGATTCAAAGTTGATTTAAAAAAGATAAAAATACCATCCACATGGTCGGGAAACCCAGTAGACGGTATAGAACAGGGGTCGGCAACCCCTGGCACGCGTGCCAGCATTGGCACGCGGCACCGTAACCAGTGGCACACTAGGAATAAGTGGAATAAGTGTGCAAAAATATTTAAAATGTATTTTCGGATCCTGAACGAGACCGCCGCCAGAGCGCGTCTCCCCGTTACCTGCAGAAGGAAGCCATGCAAGCAACGCAGCCCCGCTCTCTTTATCTCCAGGTGACATTCTGCCGCTTTCCTCCGTGGTGCAGTGCTGATCGTTTCACCACGGAGGAAAGCACTTCACTAATTGCAGTACCCATAAGGAGCTGTACAAATGCCGCAGTTTTTGCGCAGCTGTGTATTTAGTTGAAAGCCCAGTGGCGATCTGCTCATCTCTCATCGACATAATATGCTACAAAGGGGCGGACTGGCCATCTGTGTGTTGAACTTTCCTGTCGGCTCCCAGACCGTAGTCGAGGAGGGCAGAAGCAACAAGCTTCAGGTTCAATAACCCACTTTAGAGAGAGGCGAGCTCTTCTTGGGAAGCCGTTGCATTTATTTAGCTGTTCTTCTGTTTCACAAAATACATCACAGACCTCTGTTTTTCTGCTTCCTCGTTTCACTTCCAGAAACATACACACGTTCTCTCCATAGGTTCTCTCACTGTCGCTCTACCATCCACAAACACACATGCACAAGCCACACCCCTCTCTCTCTCTCTCTTAAAGGGACAGCGATCTCACCTCACTCTGCAGGCATGACCCTAATATCATAACATGTGTGTTCTGGAGAATCACAGAACGGACGATCGTCATTATTATTATGCCGTTTAAACCAATTATTTAAATGTGTTTGTTAAATTCGGCATCATGTGAGTTGCGCTGACAAGGTCCACACACTGCTTCTCCGCAGCGAGGCTCCCCCGCCCCTGCGGATAGTTGACGAGCGTCAACATGGGCGCGGGAAGGGGGGTGCTGAGGGCGCTGCAGCACCCCCTAGCGGCAGACAGGGGGTGCGTAGCTCCCCTGTCTGAATTATTATTTGACGGTTATTGCTGCTCCCACTGTGCATAATCTGTGTAATATGTAGCCAATAAATTCCATATTGTTGGTAAAATAATATTTTGGCCTGCCCCGAATGTTTTTTCTGTAGCCCCAGACAATTCTACCTCAATAATATAATACATTAACCGTGCTTTACGTGAACCTCATCAAGACACTAGAAAGGACGGCAGGACTGTAATTTCCTGTGTTCAGTGAATGCAACAGAGGCAAGACACCAGACCAATCAGAGAGTTGCATGGAAATAAAAGTGTGCTTGTGTCATTCAAGCTCGCGGCTCTGTGTGTGTGCGGAAATAGCGCATTTAGTGTGTGTGAGAGAGGGGAAGAGAGAGAGGGACCGGTGCCAGCAGCAGGGACCGTGTTGTTAGCATCTGGTTAGCTAGCTGCACTAACGGACATACGGAGCTGTAAAAAAAATAAGAGAATAAAGGAAAAACAGTTATGAAATACTATATGGCAGTAAAACAAGAATACAGTTTGAAAGGGGAGTGATTTGTAAAATATCCATAAAGAAAAAGAACATCTGCTTACAGTTGTGTTTCATCTGGGTGTTGAGAGATATATCCATAGATCTCTTAATGTTGCTCTCAAAGTGCACCAGATTGATGCTTTTAACTTCAATATTTAAAAAAAATCTTCCCGGGGGAGCATCCCCCCGGACCCCCCTAGAGGAGGTGAGGTCCGCTCCCCACTCGTAAAAAATAGCACTTTACCCCTGCCTATATGCCGTGAGCTGATTATCGAGCCTTCATTGTAACAGTCGCGGGTTTACTGTGTGTTTGCGTGTGGGGAGTTTTTTTGTGCGTGCTCTATAGTGCCCGTAATAGTGTTCACTGGAGTCCAGCACCTCAGCACCCCCACTCAAAATACCTTCCCGCGCCTCTGAGCGTCAAGCTCCTCAACCCGCCCCCTCCCCCCCCGTCGATAATTCTCGATCGTTGGCACGCTGATAACAGTTTTTTTTTTTAAATGGCTCTTCATATCAAATAGGTTGCCGACCCCTGGTATAGAACATTAACCAACGGTGTTTTGGTGAGTCAAACCTTTTCATAGAAAAGTTTTGTATGAGTGATTTAATGTTAGCTTCATTGTTAACATTTCATGTTGTTGAACTGTAAGGGAAGCTATTAATATGGCGTGCAATGTCATGTATTTGTTATTTTGTTTGGCTGAAACTACGTGGCTTTAATGTGTATTTTACAAGGGGAAATATGTTATTTTGTGTCAACAGGATAAATGACACGTGTAGAGGAGAGTAAAGCTGCCATTTTGAGCCCCATTATAAGCTGTATTGACCAAAGATCTAAGTTTGCAGTAGTTTTGAAAATGTAATTATATAATTTATATTGTTAGTTTATATTATATTTATATTCTTTCATGACCTGTCGTACAGGTCAGGTTTTTTGGACTGGATAAGAAAGTTGATCGCGAGTGAGAGGACAACACACACACGCGCTCTGATACAAGATGGCGAGCCAGACCCACGGACTGCTTTGATCTTCGTGCTAGTGAGACGACTTGCTGGTTTATCAAGAGACAATAGCTGAACTCACTGCCAGAGTGGTAGGAGTATTGAAGAAATTATAAGGTTGGAACTGGATTTAAGTTGTACCTGGATTTAAAGAGACACTATATATCGTACTCTAGGTTTTCTTTTGTCATTTGATTTCATTGATGGTACAATTGTGTTTTTTTCATTGAATTAGATATATTTTACCTGTGAAAGGGAAAAGAAAAAGAGTTAACTCAGGATATTGAAGAGATTAAAATAGGAAAAAATCTATAAATAATACTGAGTAGACCGGTATAAAATAAAATAGTAGGGGTGCACCGAATGGGAAATTCTTGGCCCAAACCGATACCAAAAATAGGAAACAGTTGGCCGAAAACCGAAAGCCGAAAGGCCGAAAATGATTAATAGAAATATATATATATATATATATATATATATATATATATATATATATATATATATATATATATATATATATATAATGTATACAGTTTTTACCAATGTTGTTCAGCTACCTGATTGTGGAAAAAGACATGATTATGGCAAAACTTAACTTAAATAATAATTACTATTATGGGTCCATAAAACATTTATTCAGCACTTTTGAATGCATACAGTACATTAATTCCAAGTAAAGTGCATTTTCTTTTGATATCAAAGCCTTACCAGGTGTGTACATTTCTACAGTTGGCCAATCCACTACACAAACGTACCTTGAGGAATTGAAGAAAATTGCAAAGCACAGTGGCAAAGACCTTGCAGAGGTGCTGAGAAAGGAGCTCCATCACATCAGTCAAACTGTTGAACAAGAGGATCGTGAGAGTCAACATGATGATGCTGAAACAAACCGTGAGGAAAGTTTCAACATTGTAACACAGGTGAGTCCACAGCCTAGTGTTCTTTATCCACAAAGTGTTCATATCCCTGAGCCCAGGTTAGCGTCATCTCAACAACACACCAAAGAAAAGACTCAGCCTACTCTGAGCTTCACTGATCTCTATCCATCTGATCTGCAGAAGGTTGTTATTGAACATATTGTCAAGCGTGAAGACTCTACAGCACAAATGCATGCTTCATTAAGACTCCGACCCTTCTCTGGACGCTGCCCCCGTCCAAACAACGAAGTTGACTATGAGACTTGGCGCTCTAACGCAGATTTCTTATTGAGAGATGCTCAACAGTCAGATCTTCACAAATCACGAAGAATACTAGAAAGCCTCTTGTCACCTGCAGTTGACATAGTGAAACATCTAACTCCTAACTCATCCCCATCACTCTATTTGAACATTCTAGACTCAGCCTATGGCAAAGTGGGGAGGATGTAACCCACATTAAAACATAGTAAGCATAAAGTCATTCAAAAGTGATTTCATTAAAGGATACTCGTTTAAATCATTGACCAATTCCTTTTTAAAAATATAATAAATAAAAGTAGTATGACAAATGACAAGGTACTGTTCCTTTCAGGGATCTCTGCTCACCACCAGGCACGCGCAGCGTAGCAGGAGAAAAGAGAAAACGGAGCAAGACGCAGATGAGACGAGCGGAGTAAATTATATTAAAAGTGATTCAAAGTTGATTTAAAAAAGATAAAAAATACCATCCACATGGTCGGGAAACCCAGTAGACTGTATAGAACATTAACCAACGGTGTTTTGGTGAGTCAAACCTTTTCATAGAAAAGTTTTGTATGAGTGATTTAATGTTAGCTTCATTGTTAGCATTTCATGTTGTTGAACTGTAAGGGAAGCTATGAACATGGCTTGCAATGTCATGTATTTGTTATTTTGTTTGGCTGAAACTACGTGGCTTTAATGTGTATTTTACAAGGGGAAATATGTGTTATTTTGTGTGAACAGGATAAATGACACGTGTAGAGGAGAGTACATTTTGAGCCCCATTATAAGCTGTATTGACAAAAGAGCTACGTTTGCAGTAGTTTTGAAAATGTAATTATATAATTTATATTGTTAGTTTATATTTTATGTTTATATTCTTTCATGACCTGTCGTACAGGTCAGGTTTTTTGGACTGGATAAGAAAGTTGATCGCGAGTGAGAGGACAACACACACACACGCGCTCTGATACAAGATGGCGAGCCAGACCCACGGACTGCTTTGATCTTCGCGCCAGTGAGACGACTTGCTGGTTTATCAAGAGACAATAGCTGAACTCACTGCCAGAGTGGTAGGAGTATTGAAGAAATTATAAGGTTGGAACTGGATTTAAGTGGTACCTGGATTTAAAGAGACACTATATATTGTACTCTAGGTTTTCTTTTGACATTTGATTTCATTGATGGTACAATTGTGTTTTTTTCATTGAATTAGATATATTTTACCTGTGAAAGGGAAAAGAAAAAGAGTTAACTCAGGATATTGAAGAGATTAAAATAGGAAAAATCTATAAATAATACTTAGTAGACCTGTCTAAAATAAAATAGGCTATTTTATTTTTGTTCATCCTATATGGATACCATTTGCTAAGTCACAGAAATCAGAAAACAAGGGAAAGGTGAAATAATTACCTCTGATTATACTGTAGAAAATATTCATTGTCTATGTTTAATGTTTTGTCTATTTCATCAGTAAATTGCCGGCTGTTCTATTCAAACCACCTGGTCTCTGGTCTAATTACTTACCTGTCTATCCACTCTAGTAGAACCCAGAATCCTTCTAGTCAGATAGCATAGCCCAAGATAAGAAGTGTTACATATGGAATATTAAATAAACAAGTAATTAGATACCTTACCGTTACTGCGCTCATAAAGAATGATAAGAATAAGAATAAGGCGTATTGAACTGGTTTCATTAATTAGTGAGTTTATTTAAGGTAATTAGTTAGAGGCCCTATTTTATCAGTATGTCTGGACTGCACAGCAGTTACAAAGGTACAACTGCATTAGAACAAAATTGTCCCCATTGTGTCTTTAATAGTTACTAACATTAGATATTTTAATGAGATATGGACCGCAAAACAAAACATTTCCCTGGTTTTCATTTTTTAAATCAAGTTACCGAATGCAGTCGCCTTAGCTTATTTTGTTATGAGATGTGAATTACTCTTCAAATTAGTTAATGTAATAGTCGTTTGGTTTATTTTACATTAAAAACAAGATACAATTTTAAAAAGGTCTTGTGTTTTTTTCCGGGGGTGGCCCTTTTTCCAGTTTAGAGCAATAGCCCCTCCAATACAGGTGCAGCTCATCAGGCAATTGCCGGCCCCACAGCACTGGATCCTGTAACAGAGAGACAGAAAGACCACGGAACGCCTAGTGGTGTGGAGGGGTCATCACACTCCCCCCCATAAAGAAAGGAGTTCCATCCGGAACACCGTTAACTACCCAACAGGATCCTCTTCACAACAATACAATACAGCTACAACAGACTTTTAAAAAACACACACTGACGTCTATACTCCTTTTTGTACCAGCCAACAAACCTTCCCCTGCACACTCAGCAACTCCAGCGCCTGAAGAAGCGATTTAAGAGGGAAAGAGTAGATCTAAAAGACCAGAGCAAACAGCACAGTACCGTCAGGTAAACCCAAACAAGCTAGGAGCTCTTCTTCTATGCTTCGGTGTGGACAGGAAACAATTCTGGTCAGTCCCTTGAGCCAACACATGGAAAAACCCGGAATGTTTTTCTAGAAACAGCAAACTAGCCCTTGGCAACAAAACCAGGACCTAACCCCCAGGACTAAACGAGCGCTGTTCCTTTAGTCGCTGCCGAATTGGCTTACTGTTCTGACACGTGTGACATGATTTAACATGCCGAGACACATCTCTCTTTAAACAAGCCCAAAAGAAATACCGTAACATGTAATTACCTGTTTTACGGACATCCAGATGTCCCGATTGCTTATGTGCTTTCTTGAGGACCTCCTCATGAAATTTTACAGGAACCACTATCTGGAGAACTGGCTAACCAATGAGGCCTTTCCCATGTGACAACCACTTTCTGACCAGCAGTCCCCCTTGCAGCAGACAACCCCTGGTGGCACCATTTCCACCCTCGGTGGAGAGAACCGCCTCAAAGAACGAACTGAGGGAGACATCAGCTTTCTGCTCTCCCACCAATTCACTGCGGGATACAGACAACAGTGAGTCAGGAATCAATCTATCTCACTCACCCCTTCACCCTGCTCAGACTCCCCCTGTGCACGTCTCACAGCCCGTGTAACAGCGCCATCCACAAACACTCCAGGGGAGCACTCTGCATTCTCCTCTGCGTTACAAGTCACAGTGGGTGAAGATGCCACTATGGTAGGCGGTGGACCCTCAGCCCCCACACGGCTGCCAGCCAGGCCGTTACCCAGGATAACATCCACACCTTCAATCGGGATTACAGGACGGACCCCCATGGTGACTCAAACACATTGTACCTGATAGGCTAAGGGGCGGGACATCTCTATCTATGCGGCGGGCTGACCAATCACAACAGAGCCGGCCAGCTAACCAATCAAGAGCAGACTGGGCTCTGGTTTCAGACAGAGTCAGAGGCAGAATACAGGGACAGTGGAGAGAGGTCCATTGCTGAGGTGAGTGATGGAAGGGATATAACAGTTTAGACTAAATTGTGATGTGGACTCTCATCCCAGAATTTTAAGGAAATCAGTTGGGATATTGAACAGGAAACATTTCAGTCAAGGGGCATCATATGACCAATATAGACTGAAGAGCAACATTTATTTGAACATTTAAGTCAATGATAACATTCCTAGGTGAACTTAACATCTGTATGGAGTCAGTCTCAATATTAATAAATGATCATAGAAGGATTCACAAATGTATTTTGCGATTTATATATAAATGACTCTCCACAACAATATTTCCCAACGCACTCACAAATATTTATTGTTGCATATAAATCTACAAAAAATTGGCATTTAAACTGCTTTTTATTAATTCAAAGATGGCTCTGAATTAATAATCAAATATGTTTCCTTTCTTTACTACTGGATGAAATTACAAAATGTACCCATCATTTTCCTCATGCTAGTATAGCCACATAAAAGTATCAAACCACCTGTTATTTTTTTCGTTTGGGGGGGATCCCCAAACCCCCCGTTAACAATTTCCCCCCCACATTCAGGATGCTTCCTACGCCCATGAGATTTACACATTTTGTTCTTTGAAATAAAATACGTCCATAGTTAATACCCCACAGCGAAATGTCTGAAGCTTCAATGTGTCTCGACAGCATCATCTTCAATAACGTTACTATTATACAGTATAAATATTCGCCAAAATTATTCCAAACCATATTCTTCCAAACTCTCTGCTGTAGTATGACCAACAGGAGACTATTGATGTGTGTGGTGAGTTTGGTAGAAATATAATAGTAACGTTATTGAAGATTATACCATATTTATTGAAGATTTTACATTAGAAATATTCCCCAAAATTATTCAAAAGCACATTCTTCCAAACTCTGCTGTATAGTATGAGCATCATGAGACTATTTATGTGTGTAGTGAGTTTGGTAGTAATATACTGTATAATAGTGAAGTGATTGAATATTATTGTATTCTCTTTTTTCGGTGTTGCCCTTTGCAGACGGTCCCTGAGCACTCGTTTCTTCTCCAGCTGCGGTAAGAGGCCAATTGAATGTGTCCAGTTTGGAGGACAGCACGTATTGGCTTTTTTTGATCAACATGTGATTGTAGTTTGTTGTCAACCTTACCACGGTACTTAGGATACGTAATTTGTGTCTGAATAACGTTTTGTTCATGAGTTATTGATCGGTGAAATCGGAATCTGCCAATATCTTTCTAACTTTACTCAACTTCCACCCCGAGGGAGAGGCCTGCCGATGCGGAGCCTGAAGAGGCTTCAACAACGGGCACAGCCGCCGGCGTAGTGACACCGTCTGTAGTAATAGCAGAGTGATTTTATAGCAATTGATCGAATCCGCGCTGCTGCGCCAGTCAACAGAGCGTGCGTGTGATATATTTAGTAGCAGGATGTGCACTGAAAAATAGGGCTCCCCCGAAAGCAAATGGGTAATTCGAACACTGGGCGAGACCACTGGGGGCGCAGGACATGGAGCTCTTGAGTCGGGTCAGCGACAGGTAGCCTACCAGCCAGGTGCCGACCATGGCGAGGGTGCGTCGGTTAACAACAGGTTAACAGAAATACAGTGACTTGTCTTAAAATAAAAAGTCCAAGAATTCCAAGCTCTGATTTCACTTTATTATTTAGTTTGATAAAAAGCCTTCAGTGAACAAGTCAGTTTTGACAAAAGCTTGTTGACGTTTGTGAGACATAAATGCTTATGAGTTACAAAGAACTTTTCAATTTGAAGATTTGCAGGTGGTAACTTGTGTTGTTTTTCTCCTGCCCAGGAACGTTCGTTTAGTCAGAGTCGCTGCTGCTGGAGTCGCTGCTGCTGCAGGAGCTGCTGGAGGACTGCAGCAGGAGAACAGGAAAAAAAAAAAAATAATAATTAAATCAACAATTCAAACAGCAATGCTTATTATTACATTTCTGACAAAAGCGTTGGACTGGAGAATTGAAATTACGGGCCAAAAGTTGTACAAGTATTAAAAGTAAGCATAGGACACCAAACCAACTGAGACCCGTCTGTCCGCCGCATCTACACACTGTACAACACACACACACTGTACCACACACACACCTACACACTGTACCACACACACACCTGCTCCTAAAGCATAATCAGGCTACAGCCGTTGTGTATTTTATTATGTGAAGCACTAAATGGTCTTAGAAAAATATCGACTCTTTGTTTGTAGATATCTTCAAACAGAGTCGATATTTTTACTTTCTGTATTTATAGTTTAGTAGATAATAATTATCTACTAAACTACAGCATATAAATACAGAATGTAATGTAGGCCTGTTATATTGAGTGATGTATATTATACACACTGCTCTGCTTTCTGCACGGACCTCACAGCTGTTCTCACTGTAAACATCGCGTTGCGATGAAAGCAGTTACTAAAATAATATCCAAGGGATGCATGCAGAGCTGTCATTGGTTGAGATAAGTCCGGCCGTGCGTCACGCCTCCACCGTTTCTCGGAAATGCATCCGTGGAGGAGCCGTGGAGGACCCATCAGTGTCTCCTCGGTTAGAGCTCCTCCAGAGAGCCTCCTCGATGCTCGATGCTCGGTCCTCAAAGTGCATTTAGAGAAATTAGATGTCCTTCAAAATGGCGCGCTGAAATTAATTTCCGGGTCACTACCGGAGGACCGAGGAGTCGAGGAGTTGAGGAGGGGAAATTTGAGTATTAAGAAACCTCTTTTATGTGTTGCGATAGCGCATTTAGTGCAAGCCCCCAGGAAGTGCGCCGGACTCTGAGTAGAATATTCGTTGTGGCCAAACGGCGGTACTACACTTCCTTTAGGTTGCTGGGCCCGGAAACACTTTTTCCCATTGACTTACATGGGAAAAGAATGGTCTGTAAATCGTTGGATAATTTTTTTTAAACTAAATAAACCACCCAGTATGAACACTTGTATAGCCCTTATTAAAAGCATTCGTTCCTCAAGTTGTAAAAATGTGCTAATAACGTTTTTCTGAGACTTATATCCCTCTGCATTATGAATGCGCATCCAACCCACGGGACCGCGCCGCCCGGCACGTTCATGTTACGTGTTCAGCATGCAGCAGCACTACATGCGTTTATCTTTACCCATGAATGCACAATAATAACGGACCCATATCGTCTCACTGCCATCCCACGGAGCTGTAATAATGGATATATTGCACATGTTTGCTGTAATTCATCATTTGTAAAATATTATACTACATGGGCTGTATGATTAAATCTTGTACCGTAAATGTTGTATTAAATAAAGCTAATATTACCGAAGTTAGATTAACGTCCCTGTAGCTTCTTATTGCACTAAGAAGCTTATTGCACTGTATATATATTAATATACATATATATATACAGTGCAATAATTATTTCATGCTAAATGAGGCTCTGTTGCTTGGATATCACTAGATCCTGTTACAGATATAAGTACATAACGATTGATGTGCACATTAGCATAATTACTAGCTAGCCGCTAGCTGCTAACTGCCGCCTCGTTAATATCAAATCCATCATAAAAACAAGCCATTACTATGCTGTCATGAACGTGCGGTGCTGTTACGTGTACGTCAATTGACGTGCTTGATGTGAACGAGCATTTTGGTTAAAGTTGCGCATGCGCTATGAGCCAGAGACGTGCACACATAGACTCTAGGTAGTGCTTGAGCACCTGCCCGTTTTACCCTCTGGACAACAATGTGCCCTTTTGAAAGTTCGTTTTTTACATTTTTTATTTTTTACAGTGTACTGTATGTGGCTCATGGTAACATCGATCAATTCTGGATTAAAAGCTTCTACAACAATGCCCCAAATGCGCGTTGTAATTTTGTTAGACATCCCCACACGTGCCCCGCGGCACTCCCGTACGTGCCCTGGCTGCAGCCCCTCCCTTCCCTGCTCTCAACGTGAATGCGCAGCGCGCAGAGCAGACAGTCAGTCACTCAATCAGACAGGCCACGGCGGGTGTGTGGTTCAGCAGCACGCAGCAACACGATTAAAAGTGCCCTAGTGACGACCAAGTAACTAACCACCAGGTAACAAATACAATGAGTGTATTGTTTGATCCCCTAAATCAGATGCCAAATTAAACTATAACTTCACTTCTTTTCTTACATCCATCGATTTAGTCTCGTTGTGCACTTTTGAAAATAGCAGATCTACAAGCTCACAATGCCTCGCATTGCGTGGCATTGTGAGCTTGTAGATGGCTTTATTATATTATTTGACAATTTGGCCAATGTTTGACCAGTTTTTATAGTAGTTTGTTGATTACTTTTGATGCAGTAAAGCATTTTTTTCATTTCATTTTATTTATTTCTGAGGTATTAAAAAGGTCTTAAAAGTCACTTGTTAATAAAGTATTTAGTCAATCAATCAATGCTCACTGAAGTCATTATTTAGTCAGTTATTTATTTCATAGACACTAAAGCATGCATGCACAATGTGGCACTGCAATCTTTGTTTGTTCTGTTGTTGCTTATTTAAATTGTTACAATAATTTACCAGAAACCAACCTGTTGAATTATAAAACATACCGTTTATTATAAACATCTGCATCAGACAGCATATGGTTATTGAAATAAATATATATGCAATTACGACATAGAAGATGTGCCTTTTAATAAATCTCACACTACTAAGGCAGCCGGCGGTTCCACCAGGGGCGTCAATCCCGGGGGGGGGGGTTCTTCAGATTGGACCCCCCTATATCATTTAGAATAATAAAAATAAATGTTAAAATAAGTAGTTTTTTGATAATAATTCAGTCAAATCAGGCAAAAATAAGAAATAAATAACATAACCCTAACCCTAAAACCGAGATAAAGTAACCAGAAACCGAAAAGAAACTAACAAAATCCGCCATTATCCGGCAAATATTCGCGCACAATTTCGGCTTTGCGCGCGGGCGACCGCCACGACGACTCAGAAGGTGCCCTTTTTTTTTCTCTTGAGCACCTGCCCCTATAAATGTCTGTGCACGCCACTGCTATGAACGCACATACGGGTACTTCTCAGGCATGCCGGATAATCTGTGACGTTTCGCTCTCTCAAAAGTTGGGCCATTTTATCATCATGCGCCAATGAGCAACTCTTATAGGAATGAATGAGGCCCCGCCTCCCACGCTATATCCAGTTCTTATTACACATCCATGATTTAGTGTGATAGAGAGAGAGAGAGGGAGAGAGATGAGAGGGAGAGAGGGGGACACTAGCCTCATCCCAATACCCCTCCTCGACTCCTCCTTTCCCTCACTCGCGTCCCTTCCTTGCATCTTAGCTCCACCTCCGTAAGATGCGAGCGAGAGACACGAGGAGGTGACGCGAGGACAGAGGAGTCCTCAGGTATTAATTAGCCTCATCCCAATACCCCTCCTCGACTCCTCCTTTCCCTCACTCGTTTCCCTTCCTTGCGTCTTAGCTCCGCCTCCGTAAGATGCGAGCGAGAGACACGAGGAGGTGACGCGAGGACAGAGGAGTCCTCAGGTATTAATTAGCCTCATCCCAATACCCCTCCTCGACTCCTCCTTTCCCTCACTCGCTTCCCTTCCTTGCGTCTTAGCTCCGCCTCCGTAAGATGCGAGCGAGAGAGACGAGGAGGTGACGCGAGGACAGAGGAGTCCTCAGGTATTAATTGGGATGTCCTCGTTCACTCAAACGTCACTCTTAAACGACGTCTGTTAATGATGACATGTGCACAGCTGTATCCCCTCTCATCAGGCTTAACTGAATAACCCTTTAGAACCGGCCCATTTCTGGTTAAATATTTATTTAAATGAATGAATCTTTCTCTTGTTAGTCAAGGAATTCAATGTATGATGGTTGGTCCTGTTTTTGTGTTCCGTTTTAGTGTAAAATGTAGCCTACATTTAAATAAAAATATAATTATAGTAATGTGAAAGCCTTTTAGAAACGAATTGCACATAATAATTCCCACGGAGCTGTGAGCACTTATACATTTATGAGACGCTTTTCCACTCATCTTCCAGTTGTCTGTTTTCCTCTGTTGAAATCGACCAGCTGTGAAGGTGGGGGCGGGGCTTTTATACGCGAGTAGTAAAAACACTTCCGCGTAGTCTGCTCGCGTGTATCCTCCCTTTTGTCTCCTCCCGTACCCCTTCTCCCACACCCCTCCTCGACTCCTCCGTGTGCATTTCAGCTATTGTTACGTCCTTCAAAATGGCGTGTCTTGATCGATTTCCGGGTCAAGTCCCGGAGGAGGGGAAGAGAGGAGTCGAGGAGGGGTATTGGGATGAGGCTATGGCAGAGATGGGGACTCGAGTTTGTGACTCGGACTCGAGTCGCAGTTAAGTCGCACACACAGAGACTTCAGACTTGACTTGGACACCTGCTCAAAAGACTTCGGACTCGACTTGGACTCGTGTTTTGGGACTGTAGTAAGTAACCACCAGGTAACAAATACAACGAGTGTATTGTTTAATCCCCTAAATCAGATGCCAAACTAAACTATAACTTCACTTCTTTTCTTGCATCCATCCATTTAGTCTCGTTGTGACGTTTTGAAAATAGCAGATCTACAAGCTTGATCGATTTCCAGGTCAAGTCCCGGAGGAGGGGAAGAGAGGAGTCGAGGAGGGGTATTGGGATGAGGCTATGGCAGAGATGGGGACTCGAGTTTTTGACTCGGACTCGAGTCGCACTTAAGTCGCACACACAGAGACTTCAGACTTAACTTGGACTCGTGCTCAAAGGACTTCGGACTCGACTTGGACTCGTGTTTTGGGACTGTAGTAAGTAACCACAAGGTAACAAATACAACGAGTGTATTGTTTAATCCCCTAAATCAGATGCCAAACTAAACTATAACTTCATTTCTTTTCTTGCATCCATCCATTTAGTCTTGTTGTGCACTTTTGAAAATAGTAGATCTACAAGCTCACAATGAAGAGACATGAGACTTTTATTTTTTAGAGACTTGAGACTTGACTTGGACTCGTGACCAAAGAATTGAGACTTGATCAAGTCTCACCCCACAAAGACTTGATACTTGACTTGGACTCGTGACCAAAGACTTGAGACTTGACTTGGACTTGCAAAAAAAGACTTGTGAACATCTCTGGGCTATGGTGCCAGCAGGGACCGTGTTGTTAGCATCTGGTTAGCTAGCTGCACTAACGGACATAAGGAGCTGTTTCCACAACAAGCTGGAGGAGAGTCCTCTCCTGACAGACTGAGAGGCTCAGGTGAGCTAAAGGACTCTGAGTGTTTAGATAGTTAACTTTAGTCTAAGTCAGGGGTCGGCAACTGGCGGACCGCGGTCCAGATCCGGATCCAGACGCCGACCTATACGGACCCGGAGCTATAATCAATACATTAATAGGGGATTTTTCGGCGCCTCCCGCTTTTTTAACGCTGATTTGGGTGACTTGTGTAATTCGTTGAGAACCGGAGAGTTTTTGTTTTGGGGGTGGGGGGCGGGGGGGGGAGTCCGTCCGTCAGTCCGACTTCTTAAAAAAAAAAAGAAGAAATCTAGACCGCAAAAATAATTAAACAAGCGAGTACCTGTTTTTCCTGGCCAAGGACAGGTTCCTTGAACACAACACGAAAGTAACGTGTCTTCACGTGGTATATATATCCATGCCGCAGTGTTTGCGTGGCTGTGTCTTTAGTTGTAAGCACAGTGGCGATCTGTTGTTATTAGCATCTGGTTAGCTAGCCATGCTAACGAATTTAAAGAGCTTTTCTACCGTCAGGTGGAAGAGAGCTCTCTCCTGAGAGGCTCAAATAACCTCAGAGGTTCAGGCACACCTTGATATGACCATTATAGTTATTAATGAGACTAAATAAAAAACAGGTATAAAATACTATATGACAGTAACAAAAAAGTTGTTAAAAATAACAAGAATAGAGTTTAAAAGGGGAGTGATTTGTAAAATATCCAAAAAGAAAAATCTGCTTCCGGTTCTGTTTCATATGGGTGTTGAAAGATGTATCCATAGATCTCTTAATTTTGCTCTCAAAGTGCACCAGATTGATGCTTTCAACTTCTATATTAAAAATAAATCTTCCCGGGGGAGCATGCCCCCGGACCCACCTAGAGGAGGTTAGGTCACCCCCACCCACTTAAATCATGTTCACATGGATAGGATACTAAATACATTTGCATAAATCTTGTGTCCATATCTTTCTGTTTTGGTGGTCATATGCCACAACCATGCACCTGCATGCATACGTGAGTCATGGTGAGATCTCTGGATTAAGATGTTGCTTTTTCTTTGCACAGGAGGTGGGGTACGCCCCCCACTCATAAAAAATAGCACTTTACCCCTGCCGAGATGCCATGAGCTGATTATCGAGCCTTCATTGTAACAGTCGCGGGTGTACTGTGTGTGTGCGTGTGGGGAGTGTTGCAGTAGAACATTCTACTGTAGCGCCACTGTGGGCTAAGCCCCGACTGTTTTCAGGTCCAGGCGACGCCCCTGGAGCTCACAGCTCCTCATATCTGTTCAGAAACTAGACAAAAGTTAAACAAGTACAAACCATAGACTGTCTGTGTCATGGCGAATACAGTCGCTGGTTTATTTATGTCTGTATAGGCCGTTGTTGTGAGTGTGGACGGTCGGAGCATATACTGCGTTAGCTTAGCCAATTTCCATTCAGAAAACACACATTTTAAAAGGTTTTTCGCCTGCCATCTTGTCTGCAGACTTGTCAAAGCATTCATTCATGGTTTTTACTAACCGGTATCAGTATGTTGTTACTTCGGCATCATTTTGAAACGTGTATTACAATTAAATCACGGTAAAATATGTTCATTTTGTTGTAGTTGCCAGCGATTCTCTCACTAGTTTAGCATACTCAGCCCAGTTGTTGGCCCGGAAAGAACCTCGATTTTGGAGAGCCAGAAAAACTGTGAAAAACTACCCGCTAGCGGAACTACCCCTAGTGGAAACGCAACCAAAAATGGGCCGGGCACGGCATGCAACACTTTAACCGCGCTCCGTGCTGTAGTGGACATGCGCAATAAAAATCCCATGTATTATTATTATATGAGTTAATGATACCTGAGCAAGGATTTTTACTGTTTTTAAATGTGAGCGTATTCTATTTCATTTGTATGTCAAGTGAAGCCAAATCTCAAGGTAATTTGTAATGTTAGTTTCCTGTAAATGGCAATCAATTATAAAATAATTTATCCATACTATATCATTCCGGCTTTCATTAAATTGGATTACACAAACATCTTTTATCATGTTTCTCTGAATTCTGAAAAAAATAACTTTCTGTGGAAAAAACTGCACTGTTGAGTCTTACCCCGTGACATTCCTTTCCCTTCTTGTGACATTTGATATGCTTGCGTCCATGCTTGGGCTTGCACCTGCGCTTCACTCCATGGCATCCACTTTGTCCATGTCCGTGGCCTTGACCACATTGTCCATGTCCATGGCCTTGACCACATTGTCCATGTCCATGTCCATGACCGTGACCGCGTCCATGTCCATGACCACCATGGCCATGGCCATGGCCTCCTCTTCCACAGTGTCCCCCTGGTATTGGAGTTAAAAAAATCAATATTTAGTAAATGTGATGCACATCCAATGCATTTGTTACAAAGTTATGAGAATAAACCAAAACAGCTATTTACCGTGGTGTCCAGACATTTTCCACAGATCCCCTGTACAAAAAGATAAAACAATTGCAACTGTAAGGCGTGTTGAGGTGTGACAATGCAAAATTACTAAAAATATTTAATGTATGTATTTATATATGCATAGATGATCAGTAAAGGTTCACTTACTGTGTACTGGGCAGCAGATCCTCAGCCTCACTGTGAGCTGCTGCTCCTTTTAAATGTAGCGAAACCTGAAGGTGAGCGGTCCATCAGGCTGGGGCGGTCCCTGCTCTCTTATCAGATACTATTTGTTTTGCAAGGGTACACTGTGTGTCAGTGTCAGTTTCAATCACAAATAGCTACACAATAGGAATACCAGATGAATCATCACAATTTCTCAAAAGACAGCGCGTTCTTTCTGTCTCACGGTTCGATGGAATGTTGAAGTTTCGAGGTACCTAACATATTTGATCTCATTTAAATCAAAAGTACCTTCAAATGGAAGTGACTGCAAACTGCCCTCAGTCTGACCCAAACAAACACAAATTGTGTAACCAATGCGTTTGGAATTATTTTGTCATACACTCCGGGTGTTGAGTCAGTGTTTGACAGACAGTGTGATCATAGGCGGATTTTGCGGGGGGGCTGGGGGGGCATTGCCCCCCCTGGTGGCTGAAATATGTTATAGCATTACTAAGTCTAAAACTGTTCCGATACAAGTATTTCGTATATATAAATATTTTAATAGATTCAATAAAATGATTGTTACAATACAAATGTGAATAATATCATGTTTTGTTTGAAATAATTTCATTTTTGAGCAGTCACATGTTGTGCTGTGTGTGTGAGGTTAAGGACAAAAGTTCCCTCGCTTTTTTTTGTATCCAAGTGATTCAGCTATTGTATTAGCAGTAATGGATATTCGGCGATTTTTAAAACGTCCAATTTCGTCTTCAGCTTCAACAACAGAAGAGCCACCGACTGAGCCTAACTTTAACAACCAGCAGCCGTCACAATGTCAAGTGGCAGACACGCAAACGAGCAGCTCTGGATTAGCTAACGTTAGCCCCACAGCGGAGAGCTCTGGATTAGCAGGACCAGCTAACATTAACCCCACAGCAGGGAGACCACCGGCACCGGGGCCGTCAGTGGGTCATGATGATATTGGGGGAAAACACAGCTGTCCCAAGCAGCCTACTTTATCCGATTTCCCCTAAAAAATGTTTGGGAAAACGAAACGATCATTTTCCACGTACTATCCCTGGCTTGAATATTCAGTACGAATTGATGCCGTCTTCTGTTTTTCATGCCGCCACTTCCAGACTGCCAGCAGTGTGGAGGATTCCTTTAGAAAGGGCCTGCGTGACTGGAAAAAACTAAGCAGCAAACTGGAGAAACATGCACAATCCAGGCCCATCTGAACTGCATGGTTAAATGGGATAACTATAAAGTGACTGCATCTTCTGGATCTATTGCAGCGAAACTTTCCCGAAGCCACGAAGATTCTGTTGAGAAGAACAGATCTTATTTGTGCAAAATTGTTGATATTGTAAGGCTGTTGTCCAAACTCGGATTGCCTTTTCGTGGGCATCGGGAGGGAAGCGAGTCAGAGTCGCGTGGGAATTTTCTTGAGGTTTGTGGCTTTTTCTCCAAGTATGATTCTGCTTTTAAAAACATGCAGTCCAACTATTTCAATGCTACTAGCCCGGATTTCCAGAACGAAGTCATTGACATAGGTGCTAACTTAGTTCGTGCAGAAATTGTAGAGAAAGTGCAGGATACTGGATTTTTTTCTATAATTGCAGATGAGGCCAGGTCTTGCAAAACGGAACAATTATCAGTGTGTATCAGATATGCAGAGCAGCTTGAAATCAAGGAGCGTTTTTTGTGTTTTATTGATTGCTCAGCATCTCGCAACGCGGCTGGGATTGTGGAAGCAATAAACAAAGGACTTGAGATGTGTGGACTGAAACATATCCCAATTGTTGCCCAGAGTTACGATGGTGCCTCCGTCATGTCTGGTCACATTTCTGGTGTGCAGCAGCGCATCAAAGAGACCCACCCATACGCAGTGTACGTGCACTGCATGGCACACAAACTAAATCTGGTGCTTGTGGAGTGTTGTGCTGTCAACCGCAGCGTGAAAACATTCCTGAAAGTCATTGACAAACTCTACTCTGTATTTGCAGAGCCGTGAAACCATCATCGATTCATTGAAATGCAGAAATCACTGAATCTGAAACAAACTGAAATAATACAGCCAAGTGAGACAAGATGGGCGAACAAGTGGCGATCTGTGAATTCCGTTAAAACTCACTACTCTTCAATTACAGGGTGACTGAGAGCAATGAGTGACGAGGGAGACAAGTGGTCTGTGGAGGCCAGTGGCCTTTATGCCCACATGACCAGAATGTCTTTCATTACATGTGTTATTGTATTTGAAGACATACTGCGTGTGATTAATGTTACGCACAAGGCCCTACAGTCCTCCAGCTGCACACTCTCCGAAGATGCAGCGCTTACCGACAACCTGAAGGCGCACTTCAAATCTCAGAGACAAGCAGCTACGTGGAGCAATATGTGGGGATCAGTGAAACAGTTCTGCCGGGACAACAACGTGCCAGTACCTGGGGATGCAGATGTTGAGTGTCAGACTCCGGGTCCCCTTGCACCCAAGAGAAAACGGGTTACAAAACCCCCGACCTCCCTCGACAGTTTCCTGGTTACAATTACTTTGGGCCAAAGAGAAACTGATGAAAGTGGCGCACAAATGTCACAGTGATACAGCTGGATTTCAGCAGCCCCTCTATCTCCCTGTGCTGGACACCCTCATCAACGAACTAGACAGACGATTCACGGGAGAGTCCATAGAGCTGGCACGAGCATGTGGAGCAGTGTTTAAATGTGAGAAAAAAGGAATTGAACCTCTCGTACAAAAAATACGCACAGCTGCTCAAAATTCACCCTCTCATTCTTGGAGCAGAGATGGACCTTGTTAAAGCCTCTGCTGTCGCACCTGTTGCACTTGGGCATCTCCGAAAGACTGTTAAAAAGGAGAGCTATCCAAATCTATACAAGATGCTCCAGTTGGCACTGACTCTGCCTATCGGATCTGCCACCTCTGAGAGAAGTTTTTCTGCCATGAGGAGAATTCGGAACTGGCTGCGGTCAACGATGGGAGGAACAAGATTTTCCTCACTTGCGGTTCTTCACATTGAGGACGACATAACCGCACAGCTGTCACCTGAGGGGATAGTGGACGTATATGCGGAACGTAAAAAACGGCGTCTACTTCTGAACTAAGGTTGGACACCAAGGGATATAGTAGTTATCAAATAAGTATAAGATATGCACAGTTTTGATATGTTTTTTACAGTTATGTAATGCACTATTGTTGGGGGGAGAGACCGCCCCTTCCATATGTGTGTGTGTACGGCGGGCATGAGGCGTGCATGACGGGACGAGTTGTGTTCGTATGTGGAAAAGTCATACTCAGTGCGGTGAGCGATGGCTTTATTGCTACTGTATCCGTAGCACCCCACGCAATAGTTGGGACTGTGTACTGAGTGACGTCAGTAAAAAAGGTTTGCCCCCCCAAGCACAAATGTCAGACTCCGCCTATGAGTGTGATGTTATCAGGAGATAAGACTTTCTGAATAGTGATGACATACTTTTAGTTTCAGCAGTCAGTTTTCTTTGCATGCCTAAACGCAACAAATACCCAACAATCAACAATGAAATGCTAGGCTGGTTGTCAGGACAACAACATGAGCCATATTGACTTAATGGAGTAGGGTTTCTGATTTTGTTAGTTTTATGTACTCTTATGCAAAATAGTCTGGAAAATCAAGTCCTATGATTTTTAAAGAAAATTGCAAGTCAGTTCGGTATGATGCATTTATGAGCTTAATCGCCGTCTTCCAATTTATTTGTTGTTTGGCTCTCCGAGTTTACATTGGATACATAGTGAAGGGGATATAAATTAAATCCAGGCAGACTGAAAACTCATCTCTTTCGACTCCACTTCGAGCGATAGAATTACTAACAAAGCACTTATATACTAACAAAGGACTGGCTTATCTAAAGCCAGTTGAGTAGCACTTGAAATGTTTTAGCTCTATGAAACCTGATGTACTTATATGATTCTGTTTTCTTCAAGTTTATCTTTTTTGTTGGTCGAACGCACTTATTGTAAGTCGCTTTGGATAAAAGCGTCAGCTAAACGCAATGTAATGTAATGTCTTATACACAGGTCCTGCCCTCTCTTAGTATTGATTTGGCTCATGGTAAGAATTCAACTGTTGTTGGTTGTTACGGTTCTCCTCCTACCAAATATATTTTATACCCTTAAATGCAAATATTATCTTGATTGCACTAATTGAGTTTAATAAGATATCAGGATTGTTCCGGATGGTAGTGTTCTTAGTTATTTGGTGAAATTATTGATCAGGCTGTCAAAGTTGTAGCTATTTTATGGTTTTTGAAACGTGGATGGTTTGTAATAGTGAAGTGGTTGAATTGTAAGTCTGAAATATGGATGTCTTGCATATTGTTTCCAATAAAGCTGTTAAGGAATTGTTGGGATCCATCTATATGTGAAAGTATTGGAGTCGTTGGGCAATGAAGTAATGGAGAGTTTGGTACTTTTTCATTTTTTATTAAGGGGATCGTTTTTCGATTCTAAGTTTGTTCTGTTTGGCTTTGAGGGTTGGGGCTGGATCAGGATCATTGACAATAATTTATTTATCACAAGTTATATGGTCGATTTAAGTCAAGCATTTCTGGCTATGATATTGGTCATCCAATGTTGAAGGAAGTTGAAAGTGGAAAGAAGTTGATACCCATATTTTATATGAACCTTAATCTGGTATCATAGGGAAATGTTTATTCTAAAATATGTAAACATTTGAGGAGAGAGAGGTGGTGTTTGTACTGCCACAGCCCAGCTAATAATACTGAGTGGGATAATGATGGATTTGATAAGCCTTCATGAGTTGGATGGATTTGGGTAATGAAGAGAAGAGATTTATAGGTAAAATGGAAGGTTGTCTGCATAAAGGATGTTTTGTTTAGATTCCTGTGGATTCATTGGTGAAAGGTATGAAATCCTCACCCATTGGATATATTCAAAGAAACCACAAACTGCTAACTGAAGCCATGTCTGTAATCAGTGGCTGCAGAGCAATCTTTTCCGCGAAACAGCCTCCCGGTGGCTGTGAGTGAAAGCCTATGAAATGTTTTCTCATTCCCGTCAGGTTGAAAATATTCTAATACTCTACTATAAAACAGATAAAGACTGCGGCTGTTATGTTAATACAAGTCAGTGAAGCTACGTATACTTCTTCTCCCTCTGGTCAAAGACTCACTGTCACCACTAGAGGAACCAGGTATTACGGGATACGATGGGCTAAATCATTATCATGCCAATTTCAGTAGATGTCATGCAACACAACATCTATAAGAATTTGGTTGATAATGATAGTTCATTTGTTTTATGTTTTAACTTTTTTATGTTTTAAAGGTTGGCATATCCCACACCATGTACCTTGTACTCTTGAAGAGCCACAGATAGGCTTAAAAGAGGTTCAGAAAGTCAGACTTTCACTCAGCTGACAAACATTGGAAATCAACTGATCCACTCTGTGCTATCAAATGTGTAATCCAGAAGAGGACATAGGAAAAAGGTGGGGGAGGTGATTCAAAAACATTTTCATCACAATCTGTTTTTAAAATAACAGTGGCATAACCAGTTAGATTTGTCTTCCTCAAGATGTTATCGCTGTTGTGACAAGGATGACCAACATTGTGTCACCCTTCACTGCAGCTACACAACGGAAAACTCGCTCATGCTATTTGATGACTGCCGTTATGTAAGAATACATTGAGAACATTGACACGCGCGCACGTATTCATTTTTATCAAAACATTCCTCACAAGCACACCTCTAACTAGGTGTGTCACAGATGGGAAAGTGGTCAAAGGGCAATTCATTTGTTCTTCACAGAATACAAGGGTTTAAAATGGCAGAGTAGCCTATACATTAGAAACAGAGAAGACATTCTTTAAGGGCGTGTTGAGGTGACGCAATGTACACACCCTGCACATTAAAGTTAAAGAACCAGACTGAAAAGAATCCTTTATGCTTCCTTCACCAAAAGAAAAAAAAAGTTCTGCTCTGTCAACCTACTCACTACTTCAGAGTCTGAATGAAGGTTAAAACATCGCTGTCACACTCAAAACATCAATACAATTAAAAAACATTATTGATCAGCTACATGCGTTCTGAGGAATTGCTCAAATATCCATACAGTGTATGCACTACGGTTTGATAATGTTCTTAGCACAAACAAGAAAATGTCACATGGTCAAGAACATTCATTGAGAACACATCAAGTCATGATTATACTATAGAAAAAGTATTTATTCTCAATGGAAATGCTAGGGAAGTGGCAGGGATTTCAGGCAACATAGACATACAGGTTCAAAGCACATTCTTGATTAGCAGCAGCAGGTTATTACAACATGATTGTAGGGAGTAGCCCTGTTGGAAAAGCATTGCTGGAATGTCAACAAAGAAAGTAATTCAAAGATTGAAATGTGATTCCTTATCAGATAGATTAAACTCTGAGAACACAGCAGAAGTTTTCAAATGTCAATGAAGGTGAGAAATGAGCATAAAACCTATAGGCTGACAAATAAAACGACCATTTTCAATGATGGTCTGAACTTCATGGCTGTTGTGGTATTTGCTTTCAAGGCATTCAGTTTTCTTATTGTGGCACATAGTCTGATACGTTTTAAATACAATTATTCACAGCTTGACCTTTCCAGCCAATGGACTGCTGGGATAAAGTGTTGAGAAGCGGCCGAGGGTCCAGACTGTGAAGACGTTTCTGTAGGAGGTGTAGCTGATGGCACAGCTCTTGTTGAACACACCTGCAATATTCTCCTGGAGAGGACAATACAAAAACATTAGATAATAAACGTCTAATATATATTTCATTCTTTCATGGATTGATTTGTTACGAGTTGTGATGTTACTGGTATAAGCTTAGTGAAAGCAGTGTATATGAAGATGTATGCGACTCATTGACCCACCTGTGGCCAGTCTCCATTGGGCAGCTGGTTGTCAATCAGAAGCTGCACTCCTCTCTCAATGGCCCGCCTATCGGGATGCCTGGTTATGCACACAAGAGGGTTGAAATTAATGACTTTTGCTTGGATTCAGTTCAATTCAATTTGATTACATTTGACTATTGACTGAAAGTTCTGTTTTGTAGGATAGCACATTAAAGAGCACAGCATACATGCAATCAAAGCAAAACTGGGGTTTATTCATTTTTTTATCGTGCAGGAATGCTGATATAAAAAAAGGATAATTCTGAATAAGATCTGACCCATTTTAAATTGATCATTAACCGTTAACTAGCAAGATAAGTGCAGAGTTGAGTTGCCGTTGTTGAAGTTCCTAAAAAACCCACAGCTGTAAATATCACCCATCTGGGGTTCCTCAAGGCTCTATTTCTGGACCTGTGTTCTTTTATTTGCTGCCACTTGAAAAGTCCTCAGAAAACACTGGATTATTTTTCCTAGCTATGCTGATGATACACAACTTTACTTGTCTATATTACTAAATAATATCAGTCCTAAAGATTTCCTGGTTAAATGCATTTATCTGAGCAAAAGATCCAGAGAGAGAATTGCCTAATTACTCATTACTAATTATCAGCGCTAGATGTCAAGTTCCTAGGAAAAAGTTTCAGATCTGGATTGGCATTCTGAATTTCACATCAGTAATGCTACAAAAAGGTATTTTGAACACCTTAGAAATATTGCTAACGTTCAACTGTTTCTCTCCCAGGCAGAAACTAAGAGACTAGATAACTGGTTTGGTCACTTTCTGGCCTTTCTAAGTTAGCTATAAATAGGTTTCAGATCTTGCAGGATGCAGCAGCAAGTTTAATAACTAAGACCAGAAACATTTCACCTATCTTAATTTCCTTTCATTGGTTTTCCCTCAACTTTAGAATAGATGTTAGGACCCTTTTATATTCGTGTTCAAACCACTCCATGGACTAGTGCCTGAATACTTTTAGCATTTAGTGTCTATGGACCTCTCCTCCAGAACAGCTTGCCAAAAGAAGTGAGGACATCACCATTCGAAAATTACTTTGAAACTAAATGTTGAGACATATATTTTTTCCATAGCATTCTCTTATTCTTAATACACTAAATATATCTCAATGGGATTTTTTACCTGGATAAATAAAGGCTACAAACAAACAAATATTGTAATCGTATCTATCCTACCCCTTACTGTGGTATTTTCCACACACTGTATACATGTGCCAGTTGCATTGTGACCCAGCATAACCACCAAACCTCTGAGTTGTCACGCTGCTTTACCTGACAGCCATGAGGCCTAACAAAGCCCAGCAGGTGTTGTGGATCTGGGCACTGCTGCTCTGGACGTAGCGCCGCTGCTCGCATGATTCAAAGTCCTCCCCCCAGCCTCCGTCTGTCATCTGCCGGTCCAGCAGGAACTGACAAGCCTTCTGCACCTCCTCGCACACATGGCTGGAAACAGAGGCACAGCAGTGTGATTAAGTATGTAGATAAGAGAGGATGGATGTCACAATGTGGGGCTTGTCAGGTGAAGGAGCACAGTGTGGCTGATTGTTAAAGTGATTCTAATTGTTCAGTGTTTGGAAAACATACTCATCCTGATAGACGTGACCCATACAGGCAAAGGCTTCAAGGCCGAACCATATCCCATATGTGAAGCACACTCCCCAGGACCTAAGAATAAGCAAATCATTTATTTCATTAAACATGAACTGTCAATTAGTTAGGATATCCCATAGTAAAAAAGGAATTGTAGTCCCACCCTTCCCATGATCCATCAGGCCTCTGCACCTTCCTGCAGTACTCCAGTCCTTCTCGTAGAGTGGACCTGAGAAACAAATAAATAAACATCAACAGAGATCTTTCCCCTCTCATACTGAGTTTCAAAGATTCCTCTAAAACTTAAACAGGAGAATTGATTTTGAAGAATGTGCTTGTGCGAGCATATCTTTTTTCCCAGTATAATGGATCTCTGCCTTCACTTGTTTTTAAAGCACTTTCAGACTTATGAACTGAACTTAGCCATCTTAGTTTGAAGCTTTTTATAAGTTAATGTATGTTTTACTCATTCTGTCCGATGAGAAGGGTAGCTTTGTACCGGTATTGAGGATACAAATCTAATTCATGGACATTATGTTGATGATACAGTATATGATAATATCATGTAACTAATTGTGCCTCTTAAATGTAGAATAATGGTTGCAGACTCGTATTTCCTTCAAAACACACAATAAACAAAGTTAAAGATGAATTTGACAGGTTGGATTTCTATTACTTCTTTTTTTCTGTAGATATGGTGCTAATATCTTATCTTCAATCTTTTTGGCAAGTCAAGCATTTATGAGGAACTGAATAAATCAAATGGATAAAGTATGTGTGTAGAATGTAATTTAAAAAAGTCACATGTAAGTATATTGTATTTTATTTAATAGTAAGTAGGCCTATGACAGTGTTCTCTAACTTATTCTGTATACTTCATATTGTTTACTCTGAAGACACTAGATATATTTATAATTCTAATGTTGATATGTATGTATTGTATGTACTGTATATGTATGTACTGTTTATATTTATTTATATTTTATTATATTTTCAATGTAATAATAATATGGATTTCAATGTGCAATGCTCTGTAACAAAACAGTTCCTCAACTTGGGATCAATCAAGTTTGTCTGTTCTATTCTATATTCTATCAGTATACCTCAACTCCTCTGCACGGTGTTCTGGGTAGGCCTTCTGGAAGTGCCTGAGAGCCTGCATTACTGCAGAGGTACACTCCACATAGGTGTAATCGATCATGATGTCACCTGTGTGGGAGGAGAAAACACGCAGAGCTGCTTAAAACTTTCCATTTCACAACACTCACTGCATCCTCTTTTCAACAGGGAAACATGACCTTGGCCTTTAATCTCTCTTACATTGCAACATATTGGGAGGGTACGGGAAAGGTTTTTACAGATTTGGGATGTTAAAAGGGGATGGAAATGTCACGTTTAAATGTGGCTTGGTGTTTGCTTCCATGTTTCACATCTGCATACTTGCAGGTTGTGTAACCACGGAGGAGTTCATAGGCACCATGCACCTTTATGCTGTTATGACGCAAACCTTCTTTGTTTCCAAGAACTCTGTGACCTTTAACGTCATTCCTTGTGAATCGTCAAACAATGGATTTATAATGATATAAAATGTAATCGATAGTTGTTTTTCTTTTAAGCCCTAACATGTCTTGCGGTTAACATATGGGTTCAGAGTATTAATCAGAATCCCTTTATCTGTACCGCAACGGGGACATGTACATTATAACAACAGCAGAAGTATAGTGCAGATAAAGTAAAGAGAATAGACTTGCATACTAAAACAGTATTTATAAATAAGGGACCATATAACATGATATAACTAGCTGGTAGTGTTTACTACATACGGAACAGATTGTAAATAAATTAAGAGAAAAGTAAACATGTAAATGACCCAGGGTATATTGCACATGAGTGTATGGTGAGAGCAGCAGACCTACCGAACACCTCGGAGGGGTTGAGCAGCTCCAGCAGCCTCCCTCCTCTCTTAGTTTCATACGTGGCAAATCCTCCGTCAGAGTTTCTCATGCTCAGCAGCTTCAAGGAGGAGATAGACACATGGTGAAGGAGCTGTGATACGCTAACATTGCAGAAGAAACATTTAAAAATCCTTCTTACCTGTCATTGTAATGAATTGAAATGATTAAAGAAATCTATTAAATGGACCTCACCGTTTCTTAACCTTGATTAAGGTAAATAAATAATTAACCTTAGCTGAGCATCTGTCTGCCTGCCTCAATCCTGTTATTGCAGCAGCTTGTGTCCTCACTATGCTAGTGTATGACACAAGCTAACAGGTGGTGTAGGTTAAGGTAAGTATCTAGCATTTCAGCTAATTCATTGCTTTACTTTCTAACCTTTGAAGATTCTAAATAAACCTGTGTCTATTCATATTGTTGCTGTTATCTTACTGTTGGAGCCAATTTGCTTTGGGTTTCGCACGGGGTTTGTCTGTGTGTGTGTGAATGCGTCCTCATCCAATCTGCGCACCTGGGAGCGAAAAGGGTTAGGGTTAAAACCTAAAACATGTTTTAATGTGTCAGTGGGTGACATGTTAGGGTTAGGGTTAAACCTGACTGGTTAAACCCTAAAACAATTTTTAATGTGTCAGCGGGTGACATGTTAGGGTTAGGGTTAAACCTGACTGGTTTTCGGACCCCCCCAATAAAGCAAAACTGCACGTTTCAGAGTGGCCTTTTATTGTGGCCAGCCTAAGGCAAACCTGTGCAATAATCATGCTTTGTAATCAGCATCTTGATATGCCACACCTGTGAGGTGGGATGGATTATCTAGGCAAAGGAGAAGTGCTCACTATCACAGATTTTTTCAGATTTGTTTACAATATTTAAGAGAAATTGTTATTTTGTGTATATAGAAAATCTTTTAAATCTTTGAGTTCATCTCATGAAAAATGGGAGCAAAAACAAAAGTGTTACGTTTATATCTTTGTTCAGTGTATGTGGGCACGGGTGATCAGCTGGGATGAGAGGTTAGAGAGGAAGCCACAAGTTTTTCAACCGTGTTGACCGTGATTGTTTGTGTCTGAGCGTGTGCGTGATCGTTATGTTTTGAACAAGATTTTAGATACGTGAGTCTTAAAAGAACATTTTAACCGTGGACAAGTAAATTAAGCATTACAAATTACGTAATGTTGGACCTCATCCTTCACAACAACACGCGTTGGGAACTCTGACTGCTAGAATAGAAGAATAGAATAGAATATCTTTATTGTCATCACACATCAGTGCATCGAAATTCACTTGGCATATCTCACTGCAGTACATAAACAAGAACACATCCATAAAAGCAGAGATAGTAGCAATAATCAGGTTCATCACTTACATGCACTTTATCAGAATGTTAAAAATACATTTTTAAAGATTATTTAATAAAGAAAAGCTACAATGTTTAAATATAAGTAGTTACTAAAAAATATCAGTTTGATACTTAATAAATATACAAATAAATAGATAACATATGGCATTTTTGGCTGCAGTCTTTGATGGGAGGTAGTGTGTTTGTGTGTGTGCATGTGCAAAGTTATAGTGAGTTTTGTGGTTGGACAGGGATGGGAATGATGGAGGCCACAGCTCTGGGAAAGAAGCTGTTCTTCAGTCTGTTGGTGCATGACTTTATTGACCTGAACCGTCTGCCGGACGGCAGCGGTTTGAACAGTGAGTAGCCGGGGTGTGTGATGTCTCTGATGATACTGCTGGCTTTCTTATGCAGTCGACTCCTGTAGATGTTGTCAAGGTTGGGCAGCTCAGTCCCAACGATGCGCTGAGCAGCCTTCACCACCCGTTGCAAGTCCTTCCGCTCTACGGCTGTGCAGCTGGTATACCACACAGTTATGCAGCTGGCCAGGGTGCTTTCAATGGTCGACCGATAGAAGTTTCCCAGCAGTTTTTGTGGAAGCCTGGCCTGTCTCAGTTTCCTCAGGAAAAACCGTCTATGTTGTGCCTTTTTCACCAGGTTTGAGCTCCATGTTAATTTATTGGAGATGTTGACTCCAAGGAACCGTAGGTCTTCCACGCTCTCCACTGCTTCTCCATGGATGTGGAGGGGGAGATGGACTTCCTTTTTTGTCCTCCTGAAATCAATAATGAGCTCCTTAGTTTTGGAGGTGTTAAGGACAAGGTTGTGCTCCTTACACCAGTCCGTCAGATGTTCCACCTCGAGCCTGTAGGCTGTCTCATTATTGACTGTAATAAGTCCGACTACTGTGGTGTCGTCTGCAAATTTGACTATGGAGTTGGAGGTGTGGATGGGGGTGCAGTCGTTGGTAAAGAGTGTGAAGAGCATGGGACTAAGCACACAACCTTGTGGGGTTCCTGTGTTTAGTATAAGAGGGGATGATAGGTGCTTACCGACTCTGACTTGCTGTGGTCTGTCAGTCAGGAAGTCCATGACCCACGAGCAAAGTGAAGACCCAAAGCCAAGAATATTCAGTTGGCTGACCAGTTTGTGGGGCATGACGGTGTTGAATGCAGAGCTGAAATCCACAAATAGCATCCTCACATAACTGCCTGGTAATTCCAGATGTGTCAGAGAGGTGTGGAAGGCTGAGTTGATGGCGTCTTCTGTGGAGCAATTTGGCCTGTAGGCAAATTGATACTTGTCAAGTTCAGGTGGGATGATTGTTCTGATATGGGAAAGCACCAGTTTCTCAAAACAATTCATGACTATTGGTGTGAGCTCGACTGGGCGATAGTCATTTAGGCACTTCACAGATGTCTTTTTAGGCACTGGAATGATGGTTGAGGATTTGAGGCATGTTGGAACAGTAGCTTGTTGTAATGAGAGGTTGAATATATTAGTAAACACCTCTGTCAGCTGGTCCGCACATGCCTTCAGTACCCAGCCAGGCACTCCGTCTGGGCCTGCAGCTTTGTCTCCTCAGCAGGTGGGTGGATGAGGGGAGCAGATTCCCCTCCCGGGGTGTCGAAACGGGCGAAAAACTGGTGTAGGACATCAGGGAGTTCTGCATCATTGCTGAGCAGCAGATTGGTGCTTTTGTAGTCGGTTAGTGCCTTGATACCGTTCCACATGCTGCGGGAGTTGTTGTTAGCAAAATGATCCTCAATACGTTGCTTGTGATCGTGCTTAGCATCCCTGATGCCCCTCTTGAGTTTCCCCCGTGCTTCACTGTAGGATTGTTTGTCCCCAGACCTGAAGGCTGTGTCCCGCTCCTTAAGCAATGACTTCACATTGCTAGTAATCCATGGCTTTTGATTTGGAAACAGCTTTATTGTCCTCTGAGTTAAAACATTTGCTGTGCAGTAGTTTATGTATCCTAGTACTGTCTCAGTGTATTCCCCAAGATCTGACCCTTCAGCAAACAAATCCCAGTCTGTGTGTTCAAATCAGTCTTGCAGCATTGATGTGGCTTCCTCAGACCACACTTGTACTGTCCTGATAGCTGGTTTTGTTTTGCAGATATGTGGTTTGTAAGCTGGAGTCAGAATTAGTGAGATGTGGTCAGATTGTCCTAGATGTGGGGATGCTGTTGCTTTAAATGCCCCTGGGATGTTTGTGTAGACATGGTCCAGGACGTTATTTTCTCTTGTTGGGAAGTTCACATTTTTATAGAATTTAGGCATGACTGCTTTGAGATTAACATGGTTAAAATCACCGGCTACAATGACTACACCGTCCGGGTGCGCCGTCAGCTGTTTGTTGATGTCATCATGTAGCTTCTCCAACCAGTATTGTCGTTGTAAATTCTCTCGGTAACAAGAAAGGTCTGCACCTTACCGTTAATGCTTCCAAGTTTGGGCAGCAATGTTTACTAACCATGTCCGCTGCTGTGCACCAGCTGTTGTTTACGTAGACACAAAGTCCACCCCCTCGGCTCTTTGCGGAGTCCTTCGTGCGATCCGCTCTGTAAATAGAGCAGCCGGCTAGCTCGATAGCGGCATCAGGGATGTTGTGGTTCAGCCAGGTCTCCTTGATGATCGTCACACAGTGGGGTACACACCTCACCCTGATCTTGTCCATCTTGTTGATTAGAGACCTGGAGTTTGGAATCAATAGGCTCGGATGCGCCGGTCTGTACGGGTTAGCCTTTAGCCTAGCCCTTAGCCCAGCTTCTGTCTTCTCTCCTTCCGCCGGTGGCGGCGCCTCGCTAGTAGGACGGTGAAACCGATTGCCTCCGGGCTGCGTAGAATCTCCGGAGGGATGAAAGTTGTGTCCAAACGGAGATCAATGTGGGTGTTCCGAATTAAAAATAATTGAGCTCGGTCATATGTATTTAAGGCTACTACCTTGCTGCTAGAAAGTAAACACACTAAAACATATATAAACAAACAGAGAGAGCCGAGCCGCTGCGTCTGCACGCGCCGCCATCATTCGCCTCCATGAGTGGCCTTTTTTGATGAGCGATCACCGCTACACTTACCTTTAAAATAGTCTCACGAAGAAGGAAATACATATTCTAATATAACATCATTTATTTGTTCCATCAAGGAAATACGTTTTTGTTCTTTTCTTGAATAAAACACACACACGAAGGCACATGCATCAATGTGGAAAGATGTTGAATGAATGTCTTTTATATATGTATGTTTTTTCATTAAAAAATATATATGAAAAAACATAACTTTTGAGCCTGAAAACTGAGTCTCAAATGATATATTCATATAGGAATTGGCACCAGTGCAGTATCTTTAATGTGAAATGCTGATTTATTCACACCTGACAAATGTATATTAGTGTGTTGTCCATGCCTATCTGCCATGTTAACAGTGTCTTTAGTTTCGGTATAGCATTTTGTGGGTCTGGGTGAACCCTGACTACCAAAGTTGTCATGCAGTATGTGTCCCATGAGTTAGGAGGTAGAGCTGTCTTCCGTTAATTGGAAGTATCAGGTGGGGCCTTGTATGGCATCTTCTTCCTCTAGAGCAGGGGTTCCCAACCTTTTTCACCCAGGGCCCCCCCAAATGACTCCTGTTGGAATTTGCGACCCCCCAAAACTTTGAAACTTTAATTATTGCTGTTGCCGATCTGCCCCCCTGCCCGATCTGTACTGCGCATGTGCGAGATGGTCTGCCATACTGGACAACTCCGTAAGGCAACCCAACTAGGACACTTGACACAGTGGCGTTTGGCAAAGCACAAAAAGAAAACAAAAAAAACCGAGAGAGATGATTTATTGTTTTTACAACGTGACTTCACTATTATTTAACAACTATTTTTATTGGGTTCTTTTATTTGGGGTTAAGTACATTGTCAGAATAAGTGAGAAATGGATTTAACTTCTGTTTGGCAGCTATCATACTGAATAAATATTTACTGTGAATGTATGCAAACATGTATGGCATATAGCTGTCTAACAGAAGTTAAATCCATGTCTCACTTAATCTGACAATGTACTTAACCCCAAATAAAAGAACCCAATAAAAAGAGTTGTTAAATAATAGTGAAGTCACGTTGTAATAACAATAACTCATCTCTCCCGTTTTTTTGTGTTCTTTTTCTGCTTTGCCAAACGCCACTTTGTGAAGTGTCCTATTAGAGTTGCCGTATGTAGTTGTCCAGTATGGCGGACCATCTCGCACATGTGCAGTACAGATCAGGCAGGGGGGCAGATCGGGTAGTGACAGCCGTGCCTGGTAACAGCGGTTACACCCCCCCCCCCACCACCCACACACACACACACACACACACACACACACACACACACACACACACACACACACACACACACACACACACACACACACACACACACACACACACACACACACACACACACACACACACACACACACACACACACACACACACACACACACACACACACACACACACACACACACACACGAACACGAACACACACACACACGAACACACACACACACGAACACACACACACACACACACACACACACACACACAAACACACACACACACGAACACACACACAAGTTTAAAAGTCTCAAAAATGCTACAACTACTGTCACAAACTGGATGAATGTGAAGTATTTCGTTAAAGGAGGATGAAAGCGTAATTAAGGAGCACTATAATTGGAGTGACTTTGATGGTTATTGGACTCAGGATTAATTCATTTGGATGCCCGCTGTATGAAGAAATTAAAGGACGACGCAAGTGGAAACAATTCACAAAGGGATTCAACTGTTTAAAACACATGCTCAAAGTAAGCCGGATTTTGGCGATGTGTTTATGTGGATTCAAAAATCGTAAATAATCTACAAAATGGAGGAGACCGATCTGACCGGAGCAACTGTGACAAATAATCCAACTGAAACCGACACTTTACGCGCAGAAGAAACATTTCTATTAAAGAAAAAAATGATACATTTCTGTCTTTGTATGCTTTTATTAGCTACTAACTTGCAAAAGTATGCATCATAATTATTTCAAATGTCGAAGAACAGGACACTTCAAAAGAATAGACTATGTCTAATAAAAAAATTATAATATGGTGGCATAGGCCTGTATAAAACAAAAATGAAAAACTGGCATATTAAGCAGGTAAATCAAATGCTTGTCTGCCATGGAACAGGTAGCAGAGAGAAGACGAGGTTCAAGTAGGTTCATTAATGTGAACCTTGGGCTTGCACGCCCGCAGCCAGGGATGGAATGTCCGGTGTAATGTGAGTGACAGCCAGTCTAAAGTCGTTGTGAACGTCCAGTGTGTTGCGTGCTTTTGTTTTGATGGCAACAAGTGCGCTGAAGGCTGTTTCTGATATATATGTCGTACTGAATGGGAGTATAATCCTGGTCGTGGCATGCAGTGTGAGCTTTGGAGCGAGGCTTGGTCCTTTGACAATCCAAAACTTTTAAAATCCTTTTTCCTGGAAGTATTTCTTTGACAGCGAGTCAGCTTGGATGTCGGTGAGCTCATCTTCGCAATCCAGGTATTCCACATCCTCAACTTTGGCAATAAAGGGATCTAAAACCCACAATTCCTTGGAGACATACTCGTCTATGTCAGCGAACCGTGATTGCATTTCCGTTTGCAGTGCGTTCATATGGCGGATGAACTCGCGACGTACAGACACAGGCACCGTTTCAGGATTGTTTTGGGATTGTTTCAGCAGTAGTGGAAACTGTTGCAGCTCCCCCCTCTCCATTTTCCCGACCCTGTACTCCAGTTTGCGCACAAATGCATCGAGCGCCTCTTTACATTGGAGAATGTTGGACTCCACGCCTTGCAGACGCTTGTTTGTTTCATTGTAGAGACCGAAGATGTCGGCCAGGTATGCTGTTTTAATCCAGAATGACTCAGTCACTTGCTCTGACAGTGCGCGGTTACGAGTTTGTAGAAACTCTTCAATTTTTTCCTTCAGTTCTACAAAGCGTGCCAGCACTCGGCCGCGTGAGAGCCAGCGCATCTTGGTGTGCAGGAGGAGGGTTTGGTGCGCTTCCTCCTCGCACAAGTCTGCGAATAGACGCTTGTTGGTGGGGCGACCTTTGATGAAATTTACTATTTTAACAACAGTTGAGAGTGTTTCGCTGAGGTCTTCTGACAGTTTCTTGCTGGCCAGGGCCTGGCGATGTATCACACAGTGAAATATTGTGCAGTGTGGGGCCTTTTCTTTCAAGCGACTGTTAAATCCCTTGTTTTTCCCCATCATTGAGGCAGCTCCGTCTGTGCAACATGCAACTAAATTCTCATAGGAAAGATTGTGGGATGAGAGGTAAGAATCCACTGCAGTAAAAATGTCCTCACCCCGGGTGGTAGTGGTAAGGTTGACTGACATAAGAATGTCCTGCTTCAAATCTTCCCCATCGATATATTGCACATAAACGATCAGCACAGCCTCGTCTGCTACAGTTGTGGTTTCATCAAGTTGTATGGCAAATGGCCCCTTTCCAAGCTTTTCGAGCAGCTGCAGCTCGCAGTTACTTGCCATCTTGTCAATTCTGTCTTTCACCGTATTGTTTGACAGTGGTACAGTTTTTTGCTTCTCCGCCACCTGCGGGCCGCACAGTTTTTCAACCATCTTAATGCAAGCCGGCTTAATGAGCTGCTCGCCAATGTTGTGCGGTTTCTTTGCCTTTGCTATTAAAAGTGCACATTCAAAAGAGGCCTCGGTGGCCTTCTGTGCATCGCTGCCAGCCCTAACAAATGCTGTTCTAATATCCATTGGCTTGTTTGCCTTTACAAGGTGTTGTTTCTTTATGAAAAAGTCCCGATCACGCCCGACTGTTTCTGGGTGCATGGTCTGTTGGTGTCTCTTCATTTTGCTGGGTTTCATGCTTTCGTTGGCTAGCTTCTCTCTGCATATCACACACTCTGGGCGGGTTTTGTCCGTTCCCTCCATGAAACCAAAGTTAAGATAGCTCTCTAGGTAGGTCCTCATTTTCTTTTTGATTGCAGATGAGCTGTCATCTCCTTTACGTTTTTCAGACATTTTTAGACGAAAAATGTTCACCTTATGAAGTCGGTCGCTGGCTAGCAAGCGCAGCAAACTGTTATTATTATGAAAGCTGACACAGTAACGTCAATGTTGGCGCCAATCGGAGGAGTATCAGATGAATCTTTTGAATTTTAATTTTAGTTAATCAATTCATTTCTATATTTGATTGTAATGTAGACAAGGCTTTTAGCGCCAATCATGTATTGCGTTACAATATGTAAAAAAAATGATATGTAAAAAGAAAATGATATGTACATTTTTTTTTTTTTTAATTCTAAATATGATATTAGGCCTCAAATCATCTGAGGTCTGGCGCCCCCCCTGCGATCTTTGGCGACCCCCCAAGGGGGTCGCGACCCCCAGGTTGGGAACCACTGCTCTAGAGTCTATATGAATGTGTGCATGCTGACTTGTATATGTAGAGCACTTTTAGGTGTTGTAAAGACTGGAACAATTTTAGATAAATGTGGCCCATTTGCCAAGAGTTATAATGGATTTAATTTATCATCATCTACAGAATGCAGATTAATTAATTCATTATGTTAAACAAGTGAGATATCGTCAGGATTGCAAAACTATAGTTCACTGAAGCATGCACCTGCGCTGTACTAAGTTCACCTAACACAATGAGAAAATAATGGACCCTGTAATTGTAACAGTTACCTCACACTCTGCATAGCTTTACACATATGGATATTAGATATGACAGTGAATTAAGTGGTATTAAACTGGCAAGCCCGAAGGTTGCAGTTCTTCTTGCCATTTGTTTTACCGGCCTCATGACTCATGGTGTGTTGCCAGACTCCATGTTGACTGTTACTTTGGTCCCTGTCATTAAGGACAAAGCGGGCAAGGTAGGGAGCTTGGATAACTATAGACCAATTGCTCTAGCCAGTGTGTTATCCAAAGTCCTGGAAAGAATTTTGTCAGATAGACTATGTTCTTATTTATGTACCTCAGATAACCAGTTTGGCTTCAAGGCTAAGCATGGTACTGAGCTATGCATCTATGCTTTGAAGGAAATGGTAGAAACATATAGAAGACAGAATTCCACTGTTCTGATTGGTTTTTATTGATGCCTCTAAGGCTTTTGACCGAGTTAACCATCATAAACTGTTTTTAAAATTGAGACAAAGGGGTGTGCCCAACAGTATAATAAGGATCCTGGCTTATTGGTATGCCAACCAGAGCATGCGGATAAAATGGGGGAATGCAGTCTCTGCGCCATTTGGTGTTAGTAATGGAGTCCGCCAGGGGGGGCTCCTCTCACCATGCCTTTTTAATATCTATATGGATGATCTATCAGATGATTTAAGTGTCTGTAAAACAGGGTGTGTGATTGGTAATGTGATTGTAAACCATCTTATGTATGCTGATGATCTGGCAATTGTTTCTCCTAGCAGTGCTGGTTTTCAACAGTTGTTAAATGTTTGTTCTGATTACGGAGTCAAATTTGAAGTTAAATACAATGCTAAGAAGAGCACTGTAATGATCTGCAGAGCAAAAGGGGATAAGAACCTTTGTTTTCCAACATTCTATCTGTCAGGACAGGTGCTGTCTGTTTGCTGTAACACTAAGTATCTGGGACACATCATCACAGATGAAATGGCTGATGATGATGACATGTATAGACAGCGGCGTATCTTATATATGCAAGCCAACATGTTGGCTAGAAAATTCTCTTGGTGTTCAGATAAGGTTAAGGTGAACCTCTTTAGAGCTTATTGCACTCCTCTCTATACTGCCCCCTTGTCGGTCAAGTATAAGAAGGTGAGCCTCCGGAAGCTCCAGGTTGCATATAATGACTGTCTGCGTATACTGCTTAGAAAACCAAGGTGGTGCAGTGCAAGTGAAATGTTCTGTAATGCACGAGTCAACACGTTCCATGCTCTTTTGAGAAATCTGATATACAAATTCATCTGTCGATTAAATGCTTCTCATAACTCTGTCATTATGCTACTGTCAAATCCGTGTCTCAGTGCTGTACGATACCAGTCACCTCTGTGGAAACATTGGTATAACTGCTTTTTTTAATTTTAATTTTTAGTGTTGTATGTCTTTTAATAATGGACCAAGAGTCTCTTTAAATAAAGCTGATGATGATGATGGTGATGATGATGATGATGAATTAATGGAAAGAAAATGCGTATTGATCAGTGTTACCAAAAGATACATGATTTTTCTTTTTGGATAACACTACCAATAAGACTTAAGGAATGAATGAGTGATTGATGGACTGCAGACTCACCACATTGACAGCATCATACAGGCGCTCTGAGGGGAGCGGCTGGCTGATGGAGGGGCAGAGCTCCTGCAGCAGCATCACTGACTTCAGACCCTCCGCTGTGCAGTCAGCCACAATCCAGCCACAGTCCCGGGTACTGAAGGGGAAACCTCCCTGATAAAGAAAAACAAAGGGATAACACTTTTTGCACACACATGCCAACAGGCTAGGAAATTCACTTTTGTCAGAGGCAATTCTTGCTGTCTTTTCATGTGTTATAATACCTTGTTTATCTGTCTGTAGTACTTCTGATACTCGGGAGGATTTTCAGGTATCTGTTAAAAGGGGAAATCAATTGAATTCATATTAACACGTTTTTAAGCAGGAAAAAAAACTTAAATAAGCACTAGCAATGTGTTTAATGATGTTGGTGGTACCTGTGTGATGGTGAGAAACTGATGGGCATCTCGGAGGCACCCTGCTAATGTGGAGTTATTCTGGGCTCCTGCCTGAAAATCCCCAATAAACAACTCATTATAGTCAGATACTGCTTTAGGAAACATCTTAACAAGGTCTGTATGACAAATTGACCAAAGATCTAGTATTTATTGTGATATTTAAATGTTTAGAAATATGAGTTGTAAGTGCAGTTTGTTTGTTTCTGGCTCAGAAAGTTGTCGTGACCTTAAGGGACAACAACGTTCTGTTTTACCAGGGAATTTTATATCTATGAAAAATTACACGAGGGATCCCACTGAGCCCAACGCAGTTTTAGTCAAGTGGTACATGTTTTCTCTAGGCCATCCAGAAACATTTTTTGATGTTGTCTTAATTGCTCTGGTTATACATAGTTATACCTATCGCAATTTAAAAACAACAATTCCAACCACAATAATGAGTGACTTAGAGGTGATGGTAAGTGTTATTTTGTGTTTGAAAAACCCAGGAATGCTTTGTTCTCTTTTCCAGTCTTTGCATTAAGCTAAGCTGACCATCTTCTGGCCCTAGTTTTTATTTTGGTACAAATTCTACTACTTCAAGGTGTGTTACCTCAAGGAAAGCCTGTACAGCAAAACAAGTATCCCAGAGTTGAGATCCATTGGTCCCCTATGCAAGAGAAAAAGGAGAAAGTGGTCAAACGCTCAAGTTAAACTTGAACTAAAACTATTTCTGCAGGATAAAACACAAAGTATGGAACCAGCAAGTAAATAAAAATAAATTAATTGAAGGGTAAAAAGTTGATTTGAGTTTTAAGTTCATCCATATGTTTCCGCCAATTAATTGACTAACCGGCTAATCAGTATTTATACCAAGAGCTCCTACAGGACATCTGAGCAGCTCAACCGTTCCTAAACATGAGCATTCATGGTGAGACACCCCTATCATTTTACTCAATACAGTTTCAAAACAAACCCTCACTCCCAATATAGAAAAGGAACAGAAAACTAAATCTCACCTGCATTTTCATTCCATCTAATCCCAACCTGGAACACAGAGAATTTAATGTTAGTTTTTAGGGATCGGACCATTTTTAATATAACACTTTCATTTATAGGCATACACATAAACACCTTATTCTGATCAGTTGTGGAACAGAAGTGTGTTTAGTTAGTAAAACAGTTGTAAGGGATGGACTGACTGACCATAGGTAGTCTGGGATCCTAGACACATGCTCCTGAAAGACCGGAGAGGAGGGCCCGTCCACATACCAGCGAACCAGCATGTTGATGGTCTTGGAGATCTGAAGACAACAATGAAATACTCAATTTTCACCCCCTTTATTTCTTTTGAAATGTCAGTTCATATAGGGTGATCTGAACACTTTTGGAAATAAGTTAGTGTTTTTGATCCTGTGTCAAGCAAACACATATCCAATACTCTATTAAATCTGTAGTTGGTGTATCTGTGTATACACTACCGGTCCAATGCTGACACACTTGGTGAAACGGTCATCGGCCTCGATGTGTTCATACAGTTCTTTGACAGCCTTTTCTCTCACCATGGTGCTGTGATGGGCTTCATACACATTCAGCACCACTGCAGGGACACAGTCACACGGTTAGGGGGTCATTTACAGAGCAACTCTTTGGGAAATTCCCATTATAAACACTTCCTCATTTATCAGTCTGAAAAAACATCTTGTTGCCAGGAATATGCCAAATATTTTAATTCCCTGTATTATTACTAACTTGAGTGCATTGCTTAGCTAGGCAATATAATAAGGAATCATTCTGTAAATGTTCATTGTTATGCGGATGATACTCACCTATATTTATCCATCAAGCCTGATGAATCCAATCATCTAAATACAATTCAAGACTGACTCAAGGACAGAGGGTGTCGTATTGTCATACTGATATTCTGTACAAACTGTGAAGTCCACTGAGACAAATGTAACATTTGTGATATTGGGCTATATAAATAAACATTGATTGATTGATTGACTGATTGACTGAGATGCAAGTGAGAAGAATTTAACATCTGGTAATCTATTTTGTAAGTCTGATATCAATTGTATTTATGGCTGTGGTGGAAAGTAAAAAGGTGCATTTACTAAAGTTTGTACTTTAGTCTTTTTTTAAATTATTTTATTTGTATTTATTTATTTGTATTCCTTTTATGCTAAAAAGTGTTGAATCAGCTACACATGGTAGTTTTAATGACATTAAGCAGTGGAAAAGGGTCATTACGTGCTTTTGTAGGTGTTGGTTTTCTATTGCTGCCCAGTGTGGTGACACTTACTGTAGGCGACGTCGAGCAGCGTGCTGTGAGGGGTGTACATGTCACATGATGCCACATTGTTCCTCTGAGCGGGCCAGTTGATGGTGGCATAGTCCTGGACATAAAGCTCCTAGAAAAAACAAAGAGCAATTTGTTTGTGTATGTGAATAAACATATTGCGACTGTAGATATATTTCTTGTGATCATCTTATATCTAAAGAAAAAGTGGTTTATATCTTATTTCACACCAAGACTGTCTAAATCAGGGGTTCCCAAAGTGTGAGGCGCGCCTCCCCTGGGGGACGCCAGAGAGCTTCAAGGGAGGTGCAGCCGCAAGAAAAAAAGAAAGAGAAACAGTGAAATGTAGCTAGTTAACTTCAGCTAAATGTATAGGAGCGGCAAAATATGGACAGATTTTTTGTGAAGTTACCTAAAGTGAGAGAGGAGACAGCGTCTGTCAGAAAACGGAGGAAGTATGACAATGATTATTTGAAGCTAGGATTTTCATGGACCGGTCCTGATGACACTCCACTGCCACAGTGTGTTATCTGCAACGAGGTGCTAGCTAATGACAGTATGAGACCATGTAAACTCCGGTGTCATATTGAGACGAAACACCCATGTTTGGTGACCAAGCCACAGGACTTTTTTGACCGGAAGTTCAAGGAATTGCAGTCACAGAAAAATGTCATTGACACATTTAGCACTGCGAATACAAAGGCAACCGAAGCATCATACCGAGTGGCGTTACGGATAGCTAAGGCAGGTAAACCTCACAACATTGGTGAAAAGTTACTCCTCCCTGCTGCTAAAGACTCCGTCTCAACTATTTCTCTCCGAGTGCAACGTATGAGGAAGCTGCCATCCTTAACCTCAACATGTTTAAAACATAAAGATAAAGAGGTTTAAAAAAGCTTTTAATGTTTTAAGGAGGTGACGCTCAGCAAAAAGAGGAAGGTAGCGAAAGCAGAGCATTTTATGACATTTTCTCTTACTGGACCTCTTTGAAATGCAATTGAATACCCCTGCATTATAGCAACAATAATAATAATAATAATAATAAAAGCAATAATAATTGGGAGGGGGGGGGGCGCGGCTGTGATTATGTTCTCTGAGGGGAGGATCACCTTCCCACACTTTGGGAACCCCTGGTCTAAATAACTGTTTGAGTGTCAACTCAAAAGAAGTCCTTAGAATAAAGAAAGCCTTATCACATCTTTCAGAGGCAGGATTTTGAAAATATGCGAAAAATGAGCCACAGGAACTGTTTTATTCCACTTTGTTTTGCCATGGTTTTCTTGTGTAGCATAAATAGACTGCATCCGCATTTCGTTAAGTAACCCTGTTTTACATTATGACTGAGAATGATTATTTAATCCTTGTATAAAGACACGTTCGCACTATAAGTACTGACAACAAAAACATGACATATACTTTCACTACCATTGAAACAAAAAGTAACTTGTAAATTATTGAATACCTTAACTAACTAAATACATTGACAACAATTTTTGCTGACATTTGAATAATTATAGAGCCCCCTGGTGGAGGAGAAGGGTCTGCACCTGTCGGAGGCTGAGGACCAGCGGGTCCTCCTCTGCAGACAGCCTCACAGCGTAGCAGTAGCTCATGGGGAGGTACACCTGGCGGCAATGACACCACAGGGTGGAGGGGTGGGCGGGCATCCAAGAGGGGAACAGCCTGAGACAGATACATATTACATCATTAAAACGTTTACATTTATTTTTCTTTGCAATATCAATTTTTTTTTAAGGAGAAGAATCACATGCAGGCATTAGGGAGATACACACCATCAAACAGTGGTTAGCGCCGCAGACATTTAGCAATGAGAGAGTTGAAAGAAACTAATTGATAAACCAGAAAAACCGTTGTATAGATACTGTAGAAAACTTTGTCACCCCACAGTTTAAATGAGAAACAAAAACGATCCTTTCTTCTCCACTTCTTTGTTAGTATGTCTCCACCTGCTGACAAAACTGTACACTGTTTGTGATATAGTTTGATAATTATTTAAAAAAAAATTGTTTAAATATCTGTTTTGCAACCTGTAAATATGTCAACACACATGCATCACTTTATGGCTACAGCCCTTTCTTAGGGGAGCGTGTGTTTTTTGATGTGCTTAGTAAATTGCTCTGAAATAACGGTAGTATTTTGTGTGATATGTTGCATTATTTTGTCTGCATGAATAACGGAGATGAAGAGAGGTTGCAATTTTCAGTGAATGAATCTCCTTTTATTGTTTAGCGACAGAAAATGCAAGAAAAGTATTTAGAGTATTTACTCTAACCTGAACTGAGATCCTGAAGCTTTTTCAGTGTCATCTTAGCATGCCTGGTGGGTATGAGAGGACATTATGGGATGTTAGAACTCACCACATCTCTGGCAGCAGTGTGTTCATTCCTTCCCAACTGTACACATTTAAAATGGCCAACCAGAATTTACCCCATGAGGGAATCCCCACAGCGCCACCTGTAGAAAAATAAAAAACACAGACAGCTTCAATATTCAACTATCAACATAAATAACTGACATGGTTAATAGTAGTCCATCAATATGAGTTTTACAATGGCTGCTGGCTATACTTAGAGAAGAGGCCAGCCAATGGCCGATATACTGTGTATTGCTAAAATATAGTTACCTTATTCAAAATTATTTTTTGCCTCTTTTAAAATACGACAATTCAATAATAACCAATGAGACATAAAATAGCTATGGACTGCATTTATATAACTATTTTTCCAGTCTCTGAGATGTACAAATATAAAGATATAATTCTATATGAGACGATAACTGACATTGTGTTTTTAGGGATGATTCCCACTTATTATTTCCCACTTCCCACCTTTGCTGTGCAGGTTGTTCCTGGCTCGAATCATGTCTGGATCATCAGGCTCTACTCCCAGAATCCTTAGTGAGATGTAGCTCAGCGCTGTGCCAAACACAGTGGACTTATCTTCAATGTGTCTTGGAGAAACAAAACACATCAACAATAATAAATATATTTCAGGGAGTCTAACCATGCATTTTAGAGGTTTGTCTCAGCAGTGGGAAAGAATGGGCACTTCCTGTAACAGTTTATCAACAAGTATGTGCAAAAGCTTATATAAAAACATTATATTTCATGATAAAGACAGACCCTATAATGGAAAGTGACAGACTATGATAGATTATTGACACAATTCCCCTTTAATGAAACGGTACTAGGCAAAGCGTAATACCCTTTGCCTACTGCAGTTCACTTACACGTGACCTCATGTTAAAGTAAAGCACTTGAATCAGATGGCATGTCAAATGCATATATAGATATTTGTACTTACAGACCCCAGCCTCCATCTGCTAGCTGCACAGAGCGCAGGTACCTCACCATCTCTTTCTGCCAGGCAGAGGGCAGAGGGATCTTAGCAATATGGCAGGTGATCAGGAGACCTGAGCACAGACATGAACATCAATACAGTGACAGAGAGACACACAAGAACACAAACACAGGTGTCATAAAATCACCTGCTGCATTTGATTTAGTTTTATACCGTAACAAAAACGTATCCTGTTTGATATATCCTCTAAGTCTGATTCTTAATAGTTTTTCTCTCCTTTTTATTTAGAGCAGATAAAAACATCTATGTGTTTGTTGTTGTAACACTTATTTCAACCACTAGAGGCTTAAGAGCACCACTATCATGTATTCTAAATAGGACTAAAAACATTAATGTTTCCCTATTTGAAGATGAATCCAGATTAAAATACCTTTCTAGACTAAAAGTATAATTACTGCTGTAATGACATTACTATTTTCACTGACAAATGAAATATTAAACTCTTTTCAGTGACAGAAAATGTATAACATGTTAATCACAAAGTAAGTTTGGGGATCAGACTTGGAAAATTGATCACCAGAATCAGAATTTGGACAGTTGCTTCATTTAAGAATACAATAACATATTAAAACAAACATAATAAATTAAAGTAAAAATGTATAATAATAGATATTTGTCATCATTACATACCACATAGAGATAATTTATTTTTTACAATGTGTTCTATCATTTTCAGAAATCATCTCCCCTGATGTCTTCAGTTTTCTGTCTGGCACATAAAAAGATTACAAGGCCAAATGATAAACACTGTGGCTTTAAATGAAATGTATCTCTTACAGGAAAAGACACAGGAAAGCTGCTGAAGAGAAAAGTGTCACATATAGGGACCTGGAGGAGGACGATTTGGTTTACCTGGCAGCAGGAAAAGGGGTCCGCCGTAGTCCCCCGCCCAGTGACCGTCCTCTGTCTGCAGCTGGCTGTAGAAGTGCATTCCTTTCAGAGCGGCCTTTACAGCCGTGTGGGCAGCCGGGGACTCGGACACAAACTGACTCTGCAGAGAGAAGAACACCTGAATTAACACCAGTTTCAAGCGATACATTTCAGGGGTCTTTCAACCACTTTGGCAACTATTGACAGGAACCAATACAAGCTGTTATTCTATCTAGTACTGTTTTGGTACAAAAACAAGTAAGCTCTCAGAAGTCTATTTGTTCCTTGCTTGCTGTGAAGGACATCTCCAGGGCTACATCTGAATTCATAAGCTATTTCAACTAGGGCTTCACACATTTATACAAATATTATCAATAAGGACAAGTACAATATCCACATTTCAGTATCTGAAATATTTGCTAAAGGCAAAATATGTAAACATCTTCTTAAAAGAACACACCACACATCATTTTAATATATTTATCAAAAGATAATGGGTAGAATGTTTCAGAAATGATAACTTCCTATTGTATATAGCGGATCATATGAGTCAAAAATAATTGCATTTAGTTATTTTTTACAACTGGTGCAGCCCTAATTAAAATGTTTCATTGTCACTGGATACTACCATATTTGAGTGTCTCTGTTTTATACTGTTGTAGAAACTGTCAAGAAATAATCAACCTAAATGAACCCAGAGTGCAATGCAAAACGTGTTGCATAACAATCATAAACCCAGCACCCTTTTGTGCCATTTAAAACAAGAAAATAAATATTCAAAGCCTACCGTGTCGAGGCCTAGAGAGTGTGCCTCTAGCATGGTCTGCTCTCTGTCGGGGGGGTCCTGGTCTTCAACATAGCGCCATGTCTGCCGGCCCTCCACACTACTCAGCCTCCAGCGGCTCAGGTCAGTGGCTGGCTCCGTCCTGTACGGCCCCCCCCTCCTCCGCAGGTGCCTAACAGATACAGG